>NC_091318.1:40223863-40293863 GCF_038502225.1 Cherax quadricarinatus
TTGAGGTGGGACACCAACGGGACGGATAGTCACGGTAAATCTTTCCAAGATATATTACACCAGCGTTCAAAATTTTTAATCAAATGAAGAGTTATCGAGTAATGAACAAAAACCGTGAGAATTTAAGCAAAATGTTGCGAGTATTTTTCGAAAATAGCAAAGTCACCCCTCGATAAAAACACTATTTTTCTGTTTCCTTTCTCATTCATATTTTATTTAAAATCCTTTACAGTCCTGATAGAGAAAATGTTTGAATTAAATTTCAAATAAAATCTCATGATAAAATTTGAATGGCAAATTTACACACACACACACACACACACACACACACACACACACCCCACACACCTGCAAATAACAGGCCTAGTGTCTAATCGACATGTGCCTAGTACAAAATGGTAACTAACACCCACACACCACACACACACACACACACACACAACACACACACACACACACACCACACACACACACACACACACACACACAAGAAAATTAACTCAAAAATATTTCCACTTAAGATGGCTAAGTATTTGGGTTGAAACCCAATCAGAACAGTCATTGTCTAGTTATTACAAAGGAAATAATGCACATCAAAGTGTGTTACAATTTGTTTTAACATTTGTAATCGCATCAAAATTTTCTTTGATGCCGATTAAAATTCATTTTCTAATTACAGATCTGGATTCTAAGGATTCCAATTTGCAGTGGCGTTGTTAGGGTTGGTGTCACCCAGGTGGATCTATGGTGTCCCCCATGGTGGCATCTGGTGTCACCCAGGGTGGCATCTATGGTGTCACCCAGAGTGGCATTTTTGGTGTCACCCGGGGTGGCATTTTGGTGTCACCCAGAGTGGCTGTTTGGTGTCACCCGGGGTGGCATCTATGGTGTCCCCCGGTGGCATCTTTTGTCACCCAGGGTGGATCTGGTGTCACCCAGGGGATTTAGTGTCACCGGGCGGCATCATGGTGTCCCAGGGCGGCATCTATGTGTCACCCAGGGTGGCATTTTGGGGTCCCCCAGGGTGGCATCTAGGTGTCACCCGGGGTGGCATCTTGTGTCACCCAGGTGGCATCTATATTTCACCCAGGAGGAATCTATGGTGTCACCCAGGGGCATCTTGTCACCCAGGTGGCATCTATGGTGTCACCCAGGGTGGCATTTTTGATGTCACCCAGGTGGCATTTGGTGTCACCCAGGTGGCATCTATAGTGTCACCCGGGGTGGCATCTTAGGTCACCCAGGGTGGCATCTATGGTGTCACCCAGGGTGGCATCATGGTGTCACCCAGGGTGGACATCATGGTGTCACCCAGGGTGGCATCTTTGGTGTCACCCAGGGTGGCATCTATGGCACCCAGAGGGGCATCTTTGGTGTCACCCGGGGTGGCATCAGTTCACCCAGGTGGCATCTATGATGTCACCAGGTGGCATCATGTTGTCACCCAGAGGACATCTATGGGTGTACCCGGGGTGGCATCTATGGTGTCCCCCAGGGTGGCATCTATGGTGTCACCCAGGTGGCATCTTTGGTGTCACCCAGGGTGGATCTGGTGTCACCCGGGTGGCATCTTTGGTTCACCCAGGGTGGCATCTATAGTGCACCCAGGGTGGCATCTATGGTGTCACCAGGTGGCATCTATGGTGTCACCCAGGGTGGCATCTATGGTGTCCCCAAAGGGGTGGCATTTTTTTGGTCACCCAGGGTGGCTATACGAAGTCCCCCAGGGTGGCATCTATGTGTCACCCAGGGTGTCACCCAGGGTGTCACCCAGGGTGTCACCCAGGGTGTCACCCAGGGTGGCATCTTAGTGTCACCCAGGGTGCATCTTGGTGTCCCAGGGTGGCATCTATGGTGTCACCCAGGGTGGCATCTGGTGTCACCCAGGGGGGAAATCTATGAGTGTCACCCAGGAGGACATCTATGGTGTCACCCAGGGTGGCATCTTGGTGTCACCCAGGGGACATCTATGGTGTCACCCAGGGTGGCATCTATGGTGTCACCCAGGGTGGCATCTATGGTGTCACCCAGGGTATCATGGTTCACCCGGGGTGGCATCTATGGTGTCCCCATGTGGACATCTATGGTGTCACCCAGGTGGCATCTGGTGTCACCTAGGGTGGCATCTTTGTTCACCCCATGGTGCATCTATGGTGTCACCCAGGCGCATCTTTGGTGTCACCCAGGGTGGCATCTCGGTGTCACCCAGGTGGCATCTTTAGTGTCCCCCGGGGTGGATCTATGGTGTCCCCAGGGTGGCATCTATGGTGTAAAACCAGGTGGCATCTATGGTCCCCAGGGTGGCATCATGGGCACCCAGGGTGGCATTTTTGGTGTCACCAGGGTGGCACTTGGTGCACCCGGGTGGCATCTATGGTGTCACCCAGGGTGGCGTCTGGTGTCACCCAAGGCGGCATCTTTGGTGTCACCAGGGCGGCATCTTTGGTGTCACCCAGGGCGGCATCTATGGTGTCACCCAGGGCGGCATCTTCGGTGTCACCCAGGGTGGCTTTCAGGGAACCCACCCAGGGCGGCATCTATGGTTCACCCGGGGCGGCATCTTGGCGTCACCAGGGTGGCATTTTTGATGTCACCCAGGGCGGCATTTTTGGTGTCACCCGGATGGCATCTTTGTGTCACCCAGGGCGGCATCTTTGGTGTCACCGGGGTGGCATCTTTGGTGTCACCCAGGCGGCATCTTTGGTGTCACCCAGAGCGGCATCTTTGATGTCACCCAGGTGGCATTTTGGTCACCAGGCGGCATCTTTGGTGCACCAGGGTGGCATCTTTGGTTCACCCAGGCGGCATCTTTGATGTCCCAGGCGGCATCTTTGGTGTCACCCGGGGCCAACTTTGGTGTCACCCAGGGCGGATCTTTGGTGTCACCCGGGGTGGCATCTATTTTTCCCCAGGCGGCATCTTGGTGTCACCCAGGGCGGCATCTATGGTGTCACCAGGGCGCATCTTGGTGTCACCAGGGGGGCATTTTTGGTGTCACCCAGGCCATCTTAGGCCTGGTCCCATCATGTGTCACCCAGGGCGGCATCTTTGGTGTCACCAGGCGGCATCTAGGTGTCACCCAGGGCGGATCTTTGTGCCACCCAAGCGGGTCTTGGTGTCACCCAGGTGGCACTATGGTGCCACCCAGGGGGGCATCTATGGTGCACCGGGGGCGGCATCTATGGTGTCACCCAGGCGTGCCCCATCTATGGTGCCACCCCAGGCGGCATCTTTGGCGGGTATTTTTGGCCCAGGTGGCATCTTTGGTGTCACCCAGGGTGGCATCTTGGTCCCCCAGGGGCATCTTTGAGTGGTCACCCAGGGTGCTCTTGGTGTCACCCAGGGGGCATCTTTGGTGTCACCCAGGTGGCATCTTTGGTGTCACCCAGGGGGCATCTTTGTAGTCATCTTTGGTGCCCAGTGATCTTGGTCGGGGGATTTGGGGTAGAAACACCGGGGGACGTTCACTACTCATGACCAGGTGATTATTTTCACCAGCTTTTTGGCCCCAGTTAGGGTCCCCCTACTTCAGGCGGATGACATTTGTACGGTGCATCTTTGGCATAAAAATCAGTCAGTTGTAGTCACCACGCTGACCAGTTATGTACTGCATGACCAGTTATGTCACTCCCTGCATGACCAATATGTCACTACTGCATGACCAGTTATGTCACTACTGCATGCCCAGTTATGTCACTACGCATGACCAGTTATGTCACTCTGCATGACCAGTTATGTCACTACTGCATGACCGTTATGTCACTACTGCATGACCAGTTATGTCACTCTGCATGACCAGTTATGTCACTACTGAGACCAGTTATGCACTACTGCATGACCAGTTATGTCACTCTGCATGACCAGTTATGTCCCACGCTATGACCATTAGTCTCTGCTGACCAGTTATGTCACTACTCCCGACCAGTTATGTCACTACTGCATACCATTTTGTCATTTACTGCATGACCAGTTATGTCACTCGATGACCAGTTATGTACTACTGCATGACCAGTATGGCGTCACTACTGCATGACCAGTTATGTCACTACTGCATGACCAGTTGCGTCACTACTGCGCGACCAGTTATGTCACTACTGCATGACCAGTTAGTCACTACTGCATGACCGGTTATGTCACTACTGCATGACCAGTTAGTCACTACTGCATGACCAGTTATGTCACTCGACCAGTTATGTCACTCGCGACCAGTTATGTCACTGCATGACCAGTTATGTCACTACTGCATGACCAGTTATGTCACTAATTACTGCATGACCAGTTACGTCACTACTGCATGACCAGTTATGTCACTACTGCGCATGACCAGTTATGTCACTACTGCATGACCAGTATGTCACTACTGCCGACCAGTTATGTCACTACTGCATGACCAGTTATTACTCCATGACCAGTTATGTCACTCGCAACCAGTTATGTCACTTGCATGACCAGTTGCATACTGCGACCAGTTATGTCACTACTGCAGACCAGTTACGTCACTCTGCATGACAGTTATGCCTACTGTGACCAGTTATGTCACTCTGATGCCAGTTATGTCCTCTGCAGACCAGTTACGTCACTGCATGACCAGTGACTAATGTTTAGCAATCAAAACGTTTAAGGGCCAAAAACTAAATAGGAGAATACTTCTCAACTTTAATAATGATAAAATAATCAAATATTATTGAAAAAAACATAAACTCAAATATCACTTTGACTACACCAACAGATCCTACGTTTATTCATCTGCAACATTGCAAAAAAAAAAAAAATCTGGAAAAATAAAGAAAAACATTGTAGTAGAAAACACTAGTTCTGATTTGCCCTTTGGTCAGGTAACATCTCAGGAATCTGATGTTAAATTTGAGCTTGAGTACAGGTAACATCTCAGTGAATCTGATTTAATTTGATCTTGAGTAGAACATCTCAGTGAATCTGATCTTACATTTAACCTTGAGTACAGGTAACATCTCAGTGAATCTGATCTTTACATTTGACTTGGTACAGGTAACATCTCAGTGAATCTGATTTTACATTTGCCCTTTGAGTACAGGTAACATCTCATGAGATCTGATCTTACATTTGACCTTGAGTCCCAGGTAACATCTCAGTGAATCTGATTTTACATTTGCCCTGAGTACAGGTAACATCTCAGTAATCTGATTTACATTTGACTCATGTACAGGTAACATCTCAGTGAATCTGATGTACATTTTGACCGTGAGTACAGGTAACATCTAAATGAATCTGATGTTACTTTTTGCCTAAAGTCCCAGGTAACATCTCAGTGAATCTGATGTTACATTTGACCTGTAGTACGGGTAACATCTCAATGAATCTGATGTTACATTTGACCTTGAGTACAGGTAACATCTCAGTGAATCTGATGTTACATTTGACCTTATCATAAATCTCAGTGAATCTGATGTTACATTTGACCTTAGTACAGGTAACATCTCAGTGAATCTGATGTTACATTTGACTTTGAGTACAGGTAACATCTCAGTAAATCTGATCTACTTTTTGACCTTGAGTACAGGTAACATCTCAGTGAATCTGATTACATTTAACCTGAGCACAGGTAACATCTCAGTGAATCTGATTTTTACATTTGACCTTAGTACAGGTAACATCTCAGTGATCTGTCACATTTGAACCTTACACAGTAACATCTCAGTGAATCTGATTTCATTTGACCTTGATTTGGTAACATCTCAGTGAATCTGATCTTTAAAGTTTGGCCATTCATGAATGTCACCATTTATGGTCATTCAGTGAATCTGATCTTATTTAACCTTGATACAGGTAACATTTTCAGTGAATCGATCTTACATTTGACCTTGATTCGGTACATTCAGTAATCTGATTTTAAATTTTTAATTCGGTAAATCTCAATGTCTATTTACATTTCCCTTTAAACAGGTAACATCCGTAAATCTGATCTTCATTTCCCTGAGTACGGTAAATCTCAGTGAATCTGATCTTTTTACTTGAAATTTAAAAATAATTAAAAATAAATCTGTTTTTCCCTTACCCTTTTGGGTTTTTTGGGTTTAAGGAAAGGCTCAGTGACTTTTTTTGTTAGGCATTCCAATTTTGGGGTTTTCATTTTTTCAAAGTGAATCTAAAATTTGGTGCCCTTTTTAAAAAGGGTTTTAACATTTTTTAAAAGTGTTGTTCCCTTCTTTAAATGATTCTTTTTTTCAAAAAGGGCATTTCTTTCAAAGTTTTTTTCCCCTTTGGTTTGGGGCCCTCCCCGGGGGGCCCCCTTTTGAAAGTGAGGATTTTTCTTTTATGTTAAAATTCCCCTTTTTTTTTTAAAGTAATGTATCGTCATGAATAATTTGAAAACAACCAGCTGCGTCAGCCTAGAAATAATCCCAGTGGTGAGAGTTCTATGTTAAACAGGAGAGTAATTCTCAAGTTACCGCACTGATTCCAACAGTTCAGATCTTTTTATATAATACCACAACGACAAATTTGCTTCCACTCAGACGATTACTAATGAATATTATCCTGGTCGGTGGATCCCGATTACTAATGAATATTATCCTGGTCGGTGGATCCCGATTACTAATGAATATTATCCTGGTCGGTGGATCCCGATTACTAATGAATATTATCCTGGTCGGTGGATCCCGATTACTAATGAATATTATCCTGGTCGGTGGATCCCGATTACTAATGAATATTATCCTGGTCGGTGGATCCCGATTACTAATGAATATTATCCTGGTCGGTGGATCCCGATTACTAATGAATATTATCCTGGTCGGTGGATGATTACTAATGAATATTATCCTGGTCGGTGGATCCCAATTACTAATGAATATTATCCTGGTCGGTGGATCCCGATTACTAATGAATATTATCCTGGTCGGTGGATCCATCAGTCATTAAATATTTATGCTGCTCAGAAGAAGTGAACTGAAAATTATTTAACGTGTTTACCAGGAATGAAAATCTCACACTATTTTACACATAAAATTGTAAAAATTTTCACTACGTATTTGAATTACATTTTCTGCCGTCATCGATTTACAAGCCGAACTTTTTGGTGTTACTCCAGTGACGGTTTGGAATTATCCGAGCAGTTACATGATGCTAAGAATGTGTTAAACTCTGCTCATAACATAAATGCTATGTAATACCGACACGACGAAGAATTTGACAAATGTGAAACAACTGCGAATCTTTATAATGCAGATGTTTCACTGACCATTGACTTAATTAAGGTACCCAGTTGTTGTACATGTGTTTAATTATTTAACTTTGCTCTTAGTGAACGTGAACATGCCAGTTGTTTAAACAAGCTGGTCGTCGTTACCGTACATACACGCGTTAAGTTACGTATGAAATTAAATCGAGAAGTTGGAGGAAGAAAATATAAAATTCAGACAACTTCTTCAAGGTACTCCTTCGGGAATGCCTCATAATGCCGACTGGCAACCGGCGGCTCTTACCTTAATTGTGTATTCCTCTCATATAATACAATTAACAGATGCATCAACAATAAATGGTATTTTTTTGGAAAGCAGAACGAAAATTACAGTTGGAACTGGTCACTAGGTTTCTCACTGCTAATGACTGAATCTAATGACTTTGCTTATGTAGCGACTATCCTTGTGTCTAACAGCAATAGACATGAATCTTCTATTGAAGAAGATATGTTATCACCTTGTTTAATGCATCAATGCAGACATAAGTTGTCCCGTACAAGTGGAAGTTGGCTTATGAAATTTCTATTTATAAATCGGGGTATAATTCAATTCCTTCAAATTACTTCCCCAATAAGCCTGACGTCAATAGTAGGCAACTTGTTAGGATCAATTAAGACTGATTTAATAATGCTTCAACTTAACCATAATTTGATTAGTGAACCTCAACATGGAGTCACAAAGGGTCGTTCTGGTTTGTCAGATTAACTGACTTTCTTCAGTACAAAATTGGAGACAGTGAACCACAATAAAATATATGATATTAAATAAATGATTTAGAAAACCGACAAGTTGATGAATGAGACACCTGGGAATCATACTATGGAAACAGTTCGCTACCCAGTGGTTTCATCAGTCTATTAAAGAGAAGAAGGGTAGAAGATGAGAGAGCTTGAAATAATTAGTCCTAATCTGCAGACAGGTTAGATAGTTGGAGGTAGCGTCACCGGTGGACAGAGTCCTCTAGTCTAAGTAGGTCAGGCCTATAGGGTAGAAAATTCTTCAATTATTGCCTAACCTAAAGGCATAACTAACTTTTGTTAGTTAAAATTGTCCACTAGTGATGCAACCTCCAACTATTTCACCTGATTTGTCTACGATAGATAAATCCTTTCTCAGTGTATATTCTTGACATTTATCAAAATCATCATCTCCAGGTTCAGGGACTGAATATCTCAAACTCCCTTTTATTTTCCACCGTTCTTCTGTGTAATATACCGATGAACCCACAAACTGGCTAAACTTTTCCACAATAAAGATACCAAAGTGTTACACAAGCAACTCATTCATCAACTTCTAGGTTTGTCGAACTATTTATAAAATACCTGTCAGATACAGCAATATCTTCGACTCTTGATACAGGGAATTCCTCAGTACTTGCCTAACCTATAGGACTAACTTACACTAGCTGATTTTTGTCTACCGTTGACACCGCCACTAACTGCTTCACCTCACTTGCCTGCAGTGTGTATCCAACCCTTCATTAGAAAATCATACTAATAGATAAAATGCGGTGAATATGAGTGTATTAGTGAGTTAATTATTTTTTAAAAGTTAATGTGGATCACTTGAAATCAAGCAACCAACTTTATTGAAGGAATAAGGCAGAGCGAAGTCATTACTTATAAGAGAAGACAGGACCAGGCTCTTCGCAGCGAGAGAACCTCCAGCTGGGGATTTTCCATTTTTCAGTCTTTAACTGTATTCTCGCAAATCGTCTCGAAACACAAGCCATTTACAGTCATGTAACTTAATGCCCAGCTGCTCAAAGAACAGATGTATCTACAGGAATGCATTGACAAACCAATATGGCCTACATGCTTTCATCAGAGGGAAGATAAAAAAAGACAAGATAACGTCAGCCTTATTCAGCAGACCCTAACTGCTGCATTTTTATCAACCGCTAAAGGATGTCTTACTAAGCTGACCTGGTGTCGGCCAGAGGTGTCCAGAGTCACCTGGACACCTCTGCATGCAGTCTGCTTCCAGGGAAAGACTACATGCAGATTGTATGCCTCTAAAAAGGATGATGTTTACAGCTAATAAATTGAAGTTGGAAGAGGTGGTAGTACTAGCTTCAGGAAGATCTTGAAAATCCTAAAATTTGCTCAGTAGGATAAATAACTCTTGGATTATGGGAAAAGCTTACATATAAGTCATAGAAAAAAGTTATGTAGCAATCTTTTCATGGAAAATTAAAGAACCCAAAACATTCAGTGTGGGGATCTGCAGAGGAAATTCCTGCTTCATCTTGGTCACACAACCTACCGTAGGCAAGCTGGATGAGTCTCCCGAATTGCCGGTATTATTTCGTCGCATATAATAGTCTCTTTTACAATTATTCAATTACAATAATAAATTATTAGCCCAAAAATTATTAGGTAGCAGCAGGGATGGAAAATATTCAGCAGCTTCTGGGAGAAGCTCCTAATTTTTCAAGGTTCTTTTATTCTCTTCTCGAGTCACAATATCGTGACTGTAACATGTGTCACGTTACACACAAGGGAGTAAACGACAAACCAGAAAATTGGAAACGAAATTGATAATGGTCCAGGACTGACTGAAACGTCATCTGGCTTTCATTTATAAATCTGGACGTGTGATTGATTCCTTGCTTTAGAATGTAAAAATAAAAACTCATTTCCTTTCATATTCGAGACAGTTACATTGATGGTTCTTCATCAGTTGGCCGATTATTAAAGATAATATAAATGTCTGAAATTCATTGAATCACGACTGTCTATACATGAAACAAATTTTCGTGTCAGTGATAAGTATTTGAAAAGTTTCATCGTTGTTGTATATATATATTTACAACATATATATATATATGTTGTATATATGTTGTATATATGTTGTATATATATATATATATATATATATATATATATATATATATATATATATATATATATATATATATATATATATATATATATATATATATATATATATATATATGCAAAACAACCACTCTGAAAGAATAGAGAAATTCCAAGCGCTTTCGTGACTACTCACATTATCAAGGAACTATGAAAGTAAAGCATCCAAGGAAGCTATATAAGGGGTCTGGCCAGCACCTCACTATCAGATCCCACAACGGTTAAACACGTGACGCGCGCCGACCCAACTTGGATAGGTCCTTTGCACAACTCACCCCACAAACTATTCTACCCAAGAAAATTTAAAAATTATTTGTCCAGTGTATTATTAAATTCTTCCCAAATTCTATTAATTATAAATGGATCTAATTTATATAAACCAAAGGAAATATTCATATTATTCATATTCCTTTGGTTTATATAAATTAGATCCATTTATAATTAATAGAATTTGGGAAGAATTTAATGATACACTGGACAAATAATTTTTAAATTTTCTTGGGTAGAATAGTTTGTGGGGTGAGTTGTACAAAGGACCTATCCAAGTTGGCTCGCCGCGCGTCAGGTGTTTAACCGTTGTGGGATCTGATAGTGAGGTGCTGGCCAGACCCCTTATATAGCTTCCTTGGATGCTTCACTTTCATAGTTCCTTGATAATGTGAGTAGTCACAAAAGCGCTTGGAATTTCTCTGTTTTTTCAGAGTGGTTGTTTTGCATATTCCGAAATCACCTGTTTACTGTGATCTTATTATATAATATATATATATATATATATATATATATATATATATATATATATATATATATATATATATATATATATATATATATATATATATATATATATATATATATATATATATATATAATCACTAATAACATTGTGTCTAACCAAAGGATCGAATCCGTATTCTTTTAACTCGCCTAGCCAACTAGACTTGCTTCAAGTTGCGAGGACATATGATGGTGTGGGTGCCTCAGAGTTAATTTCATTCTACTCCCCGTTTGGTGCACTAGACTGTACAAGCAGTATAAATATTATTGTAACCACGAACAAGTGGTATTTATCAATAACAACACTGCGGCTAACCGGAGGATCGAACCCGAGTGTCCTCGCAACTTAAAGCAAGCCTAGTTCGCTAGGCTCAAGTTGTTTGTTGGATTGTATGGTCCACTGGGTTAGAGCCTCGTAAATTTTCGCTCACCATGAGGCGGGTTAAAAGAACACAAATTCGATTCTCCAGTTATCCACAGTATTGTTATTGATTAAATACCACTTGTTCATGGTTACGATAACACTGGTCTGCATGACTTTTTTATTGACTTTTTGTTAACTTTTCGGTATATATATATATCAGGAAAATAGTGATTCATTGTGTATTTTATTCATCTCTATCACATCAGGTTGTCAAGTTAAACGGAAATGTTACTTTTCTCTTTTCGTATAACTTAAGTAAATGAGAAAATGGTATATTACCAATTAAAATGCTTACCTTACATTGACTTAAAGGTTAAATCTAATAGAGTTTTCTTTATTTTCATATTATTAATATGTCTAGAGGCTGCATAAATTCATCAGACATATTTTGCTGTCTGCGGGCAATTCACCCCTTCAGATTCCCTCTGCAACATTTATTGAAGCTCTGCTACTTTGCTTATCTCGGCTGCTAACTTGGAGACCTGGACAAACCATTTGCACCACACAAAGCTTGCAAGAGTTGCATCAGTAAGCTCCAAAATTGGTCAGTTGGGAAACTTTGGAGCACCAATGGTATGGCGGGAGCAGATGAGCCACCATGATGACTGCTACTTATGTATTACTCAAGTAGCTGGATTCAACAAGAAGACTAAAGATCGCATAATATACCCAAATATTCCTTCAGCAATAAGGGCTGTTCCGCACTCTGAAGATATTCCTGTACCTGTGCCACCTGAGACATGGCAAATTTCATCAGAGTCTGATACCAGTGATTCTAAGGAGATGGAAGTAGACTATGAACCATCAACAAATGACGATCCCAAACCTTTCAACCAAGTTGAGCTCAATGACTTGGTGAGAGACCTTAACCTTGCAAAAAAAAGTGCACAGTTGCTTGGCTCTAGACTGAAGGAACACAGGCTTCTAGCTCCTGGAACAACATTCGCTTGGTACCGTCATCGTGAAGCGGAATTCACTCAGTTCTTTGACAAAGAGAATCTTTAGTTTTCTGTTCAAATATTTCTGGCCTTATTGAACACATGAGGATGTCATACAAAGCAGATGAATGGAGACTCTTCATTGATTCTTCTAAAAGAAGTTTAAAGGCTGTACTTCTCTACAATGGCAACACAGCTGCATCTGTGCCAATTGGTCACAGTGTCCAAATGTCAGAAACTTACGCAAATATGAAGAAGCTAATATCTGCAATCAAGTACCAGAATCACAATTTTCTCATTTGTGGCGATTTAAAAGTTATTGCTCTCCTACTAGGTTTTCAAGGTAGATACACCTAGTATACCTGTTTTCTGTGTCTTTGAGACAGTAGGGATGAAAGCCAGCAATATAAACAAAAAGACTGACCACCAAGAGCCAGCTTCTTACCCAGCAATCAGAACGTGAAAACTGTGCCACTAGTTGACCCCAAGAATATTCTGCTGCCACCACTGCACATCAAATTAAGACTTAGGAAAAACTTTGTGAAGGCCTTGAACAAGAATGGAACTGCTTTCAAGTACCTGGAGTCAAAGTTTCCTCGTATAAGTGAAGGCAAGCTAAAGGCAGGAATCTTTCTTGGCCCTCAGATTCGGGAATTGATGAAGGACAAACATTTTGATGAAGCATTAGCAGGCGTCGAGGTGAATGCCTGGTTTTCATTAAGGTAGATTGTCCACAACTTCCTGGGAAACAGGTGCTCCCCTGAATGTGAAAAAATGATCCAAGACCTGATTTCAAATTTCCAACAAGTTGGGTCTAGAATGAGTGTGAAGATGCACATCTTGCACTCACATCTTGATTATTTTCCCAACAATTATGGGGACTAGTGAAGAACAAGGAGAGCAGTTCCATCAGGATATTTGCACCATGGAAACTCGATACCAGGGCAAATGGAATGTCAGCATGATGGCGGATTACTGCTGGTCATTGAAACGTAATGGTCTCGATGCACAGCACAAGCGAAAATAAATGCGGTTCTCCTTCCTTTGATTCATAATATAGGCTAACCATTAGGTGCATATTTTTTTAATAAAATCATTTGATTTGATTCATGTTGATTTGGAATTCATATGTTCTTAAAGTTAACAGAATGTGCTTTTCCGTGATTACTTGCCTAATTTTAATAAATTAACAATTTATTAAAAATTCACATTTTTTATTATCATTAATTTGTATTTTATTCAAAATCCTTAAGTGATACAGCAAAATGGTTGAAATATTTACAATCAGCAGCTCAAGAATATATAAGATCTCAACCATGAATAAAAATAAAAATTAAAAATATTCCAAATGCAGACCAGTGCATATATATATATATATATATATATATATATATATATATATATATATATATATATATATATATATATATATATATATATATATATATATATATATATATATATATATATATATATATATATATATATATATATATATATATATATATATATAATATGTCAGAATACTGAAGGTCGTTAGTAATACAATTAAATGTAATTAAAAGCAATAAGCCGATACGTATCGTGCAGCGCCAATAGTGGCGGAGGATTTATCCTTCTTCCGTTAACAACGAGACACATTACTTATTTGTACAACTTGAATTCACACTGAACTCTCATGTAAGCAGAAAATATTGCATTTAATCTGCTACATATGAAAAAAAACATTTAAATAAAACCATACCTTTCCTTACTTTCTGTGTTTAAGGTCATTATAATTACCTTCACATCATGCCCCCATATATAATCACTGATAAATGAAACAAGAAAAGCGCGGCTGACAAGTCGTCAAAACAACATTTTCTTAGCATGAATACTTTCATTGATTTCAATTAAAATTTACTTTTTAAGCTCATTCAGTTTCTGATTTCAATTAAAATTTACTTTTTAAGCTCATTCAGTTTCTGATCAATAATTTATCTTTTTGTAAATAAATATTAAAACAAGCTACCTAAACTTTAATTAGATTTTGCTGAGAACCTACGATGTGCACAGGATATTACAAGTGACGTAAACATAAAAAAATGGAGGAATGAAGAGAATTTTCGTCCTAATAATGGCAACAGAGATACCACTCACACTGGTTCAGTTGAGGCAGTCGCCATCATGTATCTACAAAATAAAGCAAGATGAGGCTTGACATCACGTATCTCCACAGTAAAACCTGCTGAAGCATCACATCACGTGTCTCCACAGTAAAACCAGCTGAAGCGTCACATCATGTGTCTCCACAGTAAAGCCAGGTGAAGCTCCACATCACGTGTCTCCACAGTAAAGCCAGGTGAAGCTCCACATCATGTGTCTCCACAGTAAAGCCAGGTGAAACTCCACATCACGTGTCTCCACAGTAAAGCCAGGTGAAGTTCCACATCATGTGGCTCCACATCATGTGTCTCCACAGTAAAGCCAGGTGAAGCTCCACATCACGTGTCTCCACAGTAAAGCCAGGTGAAGCTCCACATCACGTGTCTCCACAGTAAAGCCAGGTGAAGCTCCACATCACGTGTCTCCACAGTAAAGCCAGGTGAAGCTCCACATCACGTGTCTCCACAGTAAAGCCAGGTGAAGCTCCACATCACGTGTCTCCACAGTAAAGCCAGGTAAAGCTCCACATCATGTGTCTCCACAGTAAAGCCAGGTGAAGCTCCACATCATGTGTCTCCACAGTAAAGCCAGGTGAAGTTCCACGTCATGTGGCTCCACATCATGTGTCTCCACAGTAAAGCCAGGTGAAGCTCCACATCACTTGTCTCCACAGTAAAGCCAGGTGAAGCTCCACATCATGTGTCTCCACAGTAAAGCCAGGTGAAGCTCCACATCATGTGTCTCCACAGTAAAGCCAGGTGAAGCTCCACATCACGTGTCTCCACAGAAAAGGCAGGTGAAGCTCCACATCATGTGTCTCCACAGTAAAGCCAGGTGAAGCTCCACATCATGTGTCTCCACAGTAAAGCCAGGTGAAGCTCCACATCACGTGTCTCCACAGTAAAGCCAGGTGAAGCTCCACATCATGTGTCTCCACAGTAAAGCCAGGTGAAGCTCCACATCACGTGTCTCCACAGTAAAGCCAGGTGAAGCTCCACATCACGTGTCTCCAAAGTAAAGCCAGGTGAAGCTCCACATCACGTGTCTCCACAGTAAAGCCAGGTGAAGCTCCACATCATGTGTCTCCACAGTAAAGCCAGGTGAAGCTCCACATCATGTGTCTCCACAGTAAAGCCAGGTGAAGCTCCACATCACTTGTCTCCACAGTAAAGCCAGGTGAAGCTCCACATCATGTGTCTCCACAGTAAAGCCAGGTGAAGCTCCACATCATGTGTCTCCACAGTAAAGCCAGGTGAAGCTCCACATCACGTGTCTCCACAGAAAAGGCAGGTGAAGCTCCACATCATGTGTCTCCACAGTAAAGCCAGGTGAAGCTCCACATCATGTGTCTCCACAGTAAAGCCAGGTGAAGCTCCACATCACGTGTCTCCACAGTAAAGCCAGGTGAAGCTGCACATCATGTGTCTCCACAGTAAAGCCAGGTGAAGCTCCACATCACGTGTCTCCACAGTAAAGCCAGGTGAAGCTCCACATCACGTGTCTCCAAAGTAAAGCCAGGTGAAGCCCCACATCACGTGTCTCCACAGTAAAGCCAGGTGAAGCTCCACATCACGTGTCTCCACAGTAAAGCCAGGTGAAGCTCCACATTACGTGTCTCCACAGTAAAGCCAGGTGAAGCTCCACATCATGTGTCTCCACAGTAAAGCCAGGTGAAGCTCCACATCACGTGTCTCCACAGTAAAGCCAGGTGAAGCTCCACATCATGTGTCTCCACAGTAAAGTCCGGTGAAGCTCCACATCATGTGTCTCCACAGTAAAGCCAGGTGAAGCTCCACATCACGTGTCTCCACAGTAAAGCCAGGTGAAGCTCCACATCACGTGTCTCCACAGTAAAGCCAGGTAAAGCTCCACATCATGTGTCTCCACAGTAAAGCCAGGTGAAGCTCCACATCATGTGTCTCCACAGTAAAGCCAGGTGAAGTTCCACGTCATGTGGCTCCACATCATGTGTCTCCACAGTAAAGCCAGGTGAAGCTCCACATCACTTGTCTCCACAGTAAAGCCAGGTGAAGCTCCACATCATGTGTCTCCACAGTAAAGCCAGGTGAAGCTCCACATCACGTGTCTCCACAGAAAAGCCAGGTGAAGCTCCACATCATGTGTCTCCACAGTAAAGCCAGGTGAAGCTCCACATCATGTGTCTCCACAGTAAAGCCAGGTGAAGCTCCACATCACGTGTCTCCACAGTAAAGCCAGGTGAAGCTCCACATCATGTGTCTCCACAGTAAACCCAGGTGAAGCTCCACATCACTTGTCTCCACAGTAAAGCCAGGTGAAGCTCCACATCATGTGTCTCCACAGTAAAGCAAGGTGAAGTTCCACATCACGTGTCTCCACAGAAAAGCCAGGTGAAGCTCCACATCATGTGTCTCCACAGTAAAGCCAGGTGAAGCTCCACATCATGTGTCTCCACAGTAAAGCCAGGTGAAGCTCCACATCATGTGTCTCCACAGTAAAGCCAGGTGAAGCTCCACATCACGTGTCTCCACAGTAAAGCCAGGTAAAGCTATACATCATGTGTCTCCACAGTAAAGCCAGGTGAAGCTCCACATCATGTGTCTCCACAGTAAAGCCAGGTGAAGTTCCACGTCATGTGGCTCCACATCATGTGTCTCCACAGTAAAGCCAGGTGAAGCTCCACATCACTTGTCTCCACAGTAAAGCCAGGTGAAGCTCCACATCATGTGTCTCCACAGTAAAGCCAGGTGAAGCTCCACATCACGTGTCTCCACAGAAAAGCCAGGTGAAGCTCCACATCATGTGTCTCCACAGTAAAGCCAGGTGAAGCTCCACATCATGTGTCTCCACAGTAAAGCCAGGTGAAGCTCCACATCACGTGTCTCCACAGTAAAGCCAGGTGAAGCTCCACATCATGTGTCTCCACAGTAAAGCCAGGTGAAGCTCCACATCACGTGTCTCCACAGAAAAGCCAGGTGAAGCTCCACATCACGTGTCTCCACAGTAAAGCCAGGTGAAGCTCCACATCACGTGTCTCCACAGTAAAGCCAGGTGAAGCTCCACATCACGTGTCTCCACAGTAAAGCCACGTGAAGCTCCACATCACGTGTCTCCACAGTAAAGCCAGGTGAAGCTCCACATCACGTGTCTCCACAGTAAAGCCAGGTGAAGCTCCACATCATGTGTCTCCACAGTAAAGCCAGGTGAAGCTCCACATCACGTGTCTCCACAGTAAAGCCAGGTGAAGCTCCACATCACGTGTCTCCACAGTAAAGCCAGGTGAAGCTCCACATCATGTGTCTCGACAGTAAAGCCAGGTGAAGCTCCACATCATGTGTCTCCACAGTAAAGCCAGGTGAAGCTCCACATCGTGTGTCTCCACAGTAAAGCCAGGTGAAGTTCCACATCATGTGGCTCCACATCATGTGTCTCCACAGTAAAGCCAGGTGAAGCTCCACATCACTTGTCTCCACAGTAAAGCCAGGTGAAGCTCCACATCATGTGTCTCCACAGTAAAGCCAGGTGAAGCTCCACATCACGTGTCTCCACAGAAAAGCCAGGTGAAGCTCCACATCATGTGTCTCCACAGTAAAGCCAGGTGAAGCTCCACATCATGTGTCTTCACAGTAAAGCCAGGGGAAGCTCCACATCACGTGTCTCCACAGTAAAGCCAGGTGAAGCTCCACATCACGTGTCTCCACAGTAAAGCCAGGTGAAGCTCCACATCACGTGTCTCCACAGTAAAGCCAGGTGAAGCTCCACATCACGTGTCTCCACAGTAAAGCCAGGTGAAGCTCCACATCATGTGTCTCCACAGTAAAGCCATGTGAAGCTCCACATCATGTGTCTCCACAGTAAAGCCAGGTGAAGCTCCACATCACGTGTCTCCACAGTAAAGCCAGGTGAAGCTCCACATCATGTCTCCACAGTAAAGCCAGGTGAAGCTCCACATCACGTGTCTCCACAGTAAAGCCAGGTGAAGCTCCACATCATGTGTCTCCACAGTAAAGCCAGGTGAAGCTCCACATCATGTGTCTCCACACTAAAGCCAGGTGAAGCTCCACATCATGTGTCTCCACAGTAAAGCCAGGTGAAGCTCCACATCACAAGTCTCCACAGTAAAGCCAGGTGGAGCTCCACATCATGTGTCTCCACAGTAAAGCCAGGTGAAGCTCCACATCACGTGTCTCCACAGTAAAGCCAGGTGAAGCTCCACATCATGTCTCTCCACAGTAAAGCCAGGTGAAGCTCCACATCATGTGTCTCCACAGTAAAGCCAGCTGAGGCACCACATCATGTGTCTTCACAGTAAAGCCAGCTGAGGCACCACATCATGTGTCTCCACAGTAAAACCAGCTGAGGCAAAACATCATGTGTCTCCACAGTAAAGCCAGCTAAGGCACCACATCATGTGTCTCCACAGTAAAACCAGCTGAGGCAAAACATCATGTGTCTCCACAGTAAAGCCAGGTGAAGCTCCACATCATATGTCTCCACAGTAAAGCCAGGTGAAGCTCCACATCATGTGTCTCCACAGTAAAGCCAGGTGAAGCTCCACATCACGTGTCTCCACAGAAAAGCCAGGTGAAGCTCCACATCACGTGTCTCCACAGTAAAGCCAGGTGAATCTCCACATCACGTGTCTCCACAGTAAAGCCAGGTGAAGCTCCACATCACGTGTCTCCACAGTAAAGCCAGGTGAAGCTCCACATCATGTGTCTCGACAGTAAAGCCAGGTGAAGCTCCACATCATGTGTCTCCACAGTAAAGCCAGGTGAAGCTCCACATCATGTGCCTCCACAGTAAAGCCAGGTGAAGTTCCACATCATGTGGCTCCACATCATGTGTCTCCACAGTAAAGCCAGGTGAAGCTCCACATCACTTGTCTCCACAGTAAAGCCAGGTGAAGCTCCACATCATGTGTCTCCACAGTAAAGCCAGGTGAAGCTCCACATCACGTGTCTCCACAGAAAAGCCAGGTGAAGCTCCACATCATGTGTCTCCACAGTAAAGCCAGGTGAAGCTCCACATCATGTGTCTTCACAGTAAAGCCAGCTGAAGCTCCACATCACGTGTCTCCACAGTAAAGTCAGGTGAAGCTCCACATCACGTGTCTCCACAGTAAAGCCAGGTGAAGCTCCACATCACGTGTCTCCACAGTAAAGCCAGGTGAAGCTCCACATCACGTGTCTCCACAGTAAAGCCAGGTGAAACTCCACATCATGTCTCTCCACAGTAAAGCCATGTGAAGCTCCACATCATGTGTCTCCACAGTAAAGCCAGGTGAAGCTCCACATCACGTGTCTCCACAGTAAAGCCAGGTGAAGCTCCACATCATGTCTCCACAGTAAAGCCAGGTGAAGCTCCACATCACGTGTCTCCACAGTAAAGCCAGGTGAAGCTCCACATGTGTCTCCACAGTAAAGCCAGGTGAAGCTCCACATCATGTGTCTCCACACTAAAGCCAGGTGAAGCTCCACATCATGTGTCTCCACAGTAAAGCCAGGTGAAGCTCCACATCACGTGTCTCCACAGTAAAGCCAGGTGGAGCTCCACATCATGTGTCTCCACAGTAAAGCCAGGTGAAGCTCCACATCACGTGTCTCCACAGTAAAGCCAGGTGAAGCTCCACATCATGTCTCTCCACAGTAAAGCCAGGTGAAGCTCCACATCATGTGTCTCCACAGTAAAGCCAGCTGAGGCACCACATCATGTGTCATCACAGTAAAGCCAGCTGAGGCACCACATCATGTGTCTCCACAGTAAAACCAGCTGAGGCAAAACATCATGTGTCTCCACAGTAAAGCCAGCTGAGGCACCACATCATATGTCTCCACAGTAAAACCAGCTGAGGCACCACATCATGTGTCTCCACAGTAAAACCAGCTGAGGCACCACATCATGTGTCTCCACAGTAAAGCCAGGTGAAGCTCCACATCATGTGTCTCCACAGTAAAACCAGCTGAGGCACCACATCATGTGTCTCCACAGTCAAGCCAGCTGAAGCACCACATCATGTGTCTCCACAGTAAAGCCAGCTGAGGCACCACATCATATGTCTCCACAGTAAAGCCAGCTAAGGCACCACATCATGTGTCTCCACAGTATAGCCAGCTAAGGCACCACATCATGTGTCTCCACAGTAAAGCCAGCAGAGGCACCACGTCATGTCTCCACACTAAAGCCAGCTGAGGCACCACATCATGTGTCTTCACAGTCAAGCCAGCTGAGGCATCACATGATGTGTCTCCACAGTCAAGCCAGTTGAGGCACCACATCATGTGTCTCCACAGTCAAGCCAGCCGAGGCACCACATCATGTGTCTCCACAGTCAAGCCAGCTGAGGCACCACATCATGTGTCTCCACAGTCAAGCTAGCTGAAGCACCACATCATGTGTCTCCACAGTAAAGCCAGCTAAGGCACCACATCATGTGTCTCCACAGTAAAGCAAGCTAAGGCACCACATCATGTGTCTCCACAGTATAGCCAGCAGAGGCACCACGTCATGTCTCCACACTAAAGCCAGCTGAGGCACCGCATCATGTGTCTCCACAGTCAAGCCAGCTGAGGCATCACATGATGTCTCCACAGTCAAGCCAGCTGAGGCACCACATCATGTGTCTCCACAGTCAAGCCAGCTGAGGCACCACATCATGTGTCTCCACAGTCAAGCCAGCTGAGGCACCACATCATGTGTCTCCACAGTCAAGCCAGCTGAGGCACCACATCATGTATCTCCACAATCAAGCCAGCTGAGGCACCACATCATGTGTCTCCACAGTCAAGCCAGCTGAGGCACCACATCATGTCTCCACAGTCAAGCCAGCTGAGGCACCACATCATGTGTCTCCACAGTCAAGCCAGCTGAGGCACCACATGTCTCCACAGTCTAGCCAGCTGAGGCTCCACATCATGTGTCTCCACAGTCAAGCCAGCTGAGGCCCCACTTCATGTCTCCACAGTCAAGCCAGCTGTGGCACCACATATCTCCACAGTCAAGTCAGCTGAGGCACCACATCATGTCTCCACAGACAAGCCAGCTGTGGCACCACATCATGTCTCCACAGTCAAGCCAGCTGAGGCACCACATCATGTCTCCACAGTCAAGCCAGCTGAGGCACCACATCATGTCTCCACAGTCAAGCCAGCTGTGGCACCACATCATGTCTCCACAGACAAGCCAGCTGTGGCACCACATCATGTCTCCACAGTCAAGCCAGCTGAGGCACCACATCATGTCTCCACAGTAAAGCCAGCTGAGGCACCACATCATGTGTCTACAGTCAAGCCAGCTGTGGCACCACATCATGTCTCCACAGTCAAGCCAGCTGTGGCACCACATCATGTCTCCACAGTCAAGCCAGCTGAGGCACCACATCATGTCTCCACAGTCAAGCCTGCTGAGGCACCACATCATGTCTCCACAGTCAAGCCAGCTGTGGCACCACATCTTGTCTCCACAGTCAAGCCAGCTGTGGCACCACATCATGTCTCCACAGTCAAGCCAGCTGAGGCACCACATCATGTCTCCACAGTCAAGCCAGCTGAGGCACCACATCATGTCTCCACAGTCAAGCCAGCTGTGGCACCACATTATGTCTCCACAGTCAAGCGAGCTGAGGCACCACATCATGTGTCTCCACAGTCAAGCCAGGTGAGGCACGACATCATGTGTCTCCACAGTCAAGCCAGCTGTGGCACCACATCATGTCTGCACAGTCAAGCCAGCTGAGGCACCACATCATGTCTCCACAGTCAAGCCAGGTGAAGCTCCACATCACGTGTCTCCACAGAAAAGCCAGGTGAAGCTCCACATCACGTGTCTCCACAGTAAAGCCAGGTGAAGCTCCACATCACGTGTCTCCACAGTAAAGCCAGGTGAAGCTCCACATCACGTGTCTCCACAGTAAAGCCACGTGAAGCTCCACATCACCTGTCTCCACAGTAAAGCCAGGTGAAGCTCCACATCACGTGTCTCCACAGTAAAGCCAGGTGAAGCTCCACATCATGTGTCTCCACAGTAAAGCCAGGTGAAGCTCCACATGACGTGTCTCCACAGTAAAGCCAGGTGAAGCTCCACATCACGTGTCTCCACAGTAAAGCCAGGTGAAGCTCCACATCATGTGTCTCGACAGTAAAGCCAGGTGAAGCTCCACATCATGTGTCTCCACAGTAAAGCCAGGTGAAGCTCCACATCGTGTGTCTCCACAGTAAAGCCAGGTGAAGTTCCACATCATGTGGCTCCACATCATGTGTCTCCACAGTAAAGCCAGGTGAAGCTCCACATCACTTGTCTCCACAGTAAAGCCAGGTGAAGCTCCACATCATGTGTCTCCACAGTAAAGCCAGGTGAAGCTCCACATCACGTGTCTCCACAGAAAAGCCAGGTGAAGCTCCACATCATGTGTCTCCACAGTAAAGCCAGGTGAAGCTCCACATCATGTGTCTTCACAGTAAAGCCAGGTGAAGCTCCACATCACGTGTCTCCACAGTAAAGCCAGGTGAAGCTCCACATCACGTGTCTCCACAGTAAAGCCAGGTGAAGCTCCACATCACGTGTCTCCACAGTAAAGCCAGGTGAAGCTCCACATCACGTGTCTCCACAGTAAAGCCAGGTGAAGCTCCACATCATGTGTCTCCACAGTAAAGCCATGTGAAGCTCCACATCATGTGTCTCCACAGTAAAGCCAGGTGAAGCTCCACATCACGTGTCTCCACAGTAAAGCCAGGTGAAGCTCCACATCATGTCTCCACAGTAAAGCCAGGTGAAGCTCCACATCACGTGTCTCCACAGTAAAGCCAGGTGAAGCTCCACATCATGTGTCTCCACAGTAAAGCCAGGTGAAGCTCCACATCATGTGTCTCCACACTAAAGCCAGGTGAAGCTCCACATCATGTGTCTCCACAGTAAAGCCAGGTGAAGCTCCACATCACGTGTCTCCACAGTAAAGCCAGGTGGAGCTCCACATCATGTGTCTCCACAGTAAAGCCAGGTGAAGCTCCACATCACGTGTCTCCACAGTAAAGCCAGGTGAAGCTCCACATCATGTCTCTCCACAGTAAAGCCAGGTGAAGCTCCACATCATGTGTCTCCACAGTAAAGCCAGCTGAGGCACCACATCATGTGTCTTCACAGTAAAGCCAGCTGAGGCACCACATCATGTGTCTCCACAGTAAAACCAGCTGAGGCAAAACATCATGTGTCTCCACAGTAAAGCCAGCTAAGGCACCACATCATGTGTCTCCACAGTAAAACCAGCTGAGGCAAAACATCATGTGTCTCCACAGTAAAGCCAGGTGAAGCTCCACATCATGTGTCTCCACAGTAAAGCCAGGTGAAGCTCCACATCATGTGTCTCCACAGTAAAGCCAGGTGAAGCTCCACATCACGTGTCTCCACAGAAAAGCCAGGTGAAGCTCCACATCACGTGTCTCCACAGTAAAGCCAGGTGAATCTCCACATCACGTGTCTCCACAGTAAAGCCAGGTGAAGCTCCACATCACGTGTCTCCACAGTAAAGCCAGGTGAAGCTCCACATCATGTGTCTCGACAGTAAAGCCAGGTGAAGCTCCACATCATGTGTCTCCACAGTAAAGCCAGGTGAAGCTCCACATCATGTGTCTCCACAGTAAAGCCAGGTGAAGTTCCACATCATGTGGCTCCACATCATGTGTCTCCACAGTAAAGCCAGGTGAAGCTCCACATCACTTGTCTCCACAGTAAAGCCAGGAGAAGCTCCACATCATGTGTCTCCACAGTAAAGCCAGGTGAAGCTCCACATCACGTGTCTCCACAGAAAAGCCAGGTGAAGCTCCACATCATGTGTCTCCACAGTAAAGCCAGGTGAAGCTCCACATCATGTGTCTTCACAGTAAAGCCAGGTGAAGCTCCACATCACGTGTCTCCACAGTAAAGTCAGGTGAAGCTCCACATCACGTGTCTCCACAGTAAAGCCAGGTGAAGCTCCACATCACGTGTCTCCACAGTAAAGCCAGGTGAAGCTCCACATCACGTGTCTCCACAGTAAAGCCAGGTGAAACTCCACATCATGTCTCTCCACAGTAAAGCCATGTGAAGCTCCACATCATGTGTCTCCACAGTAAAGCCAGGTGAAGCTCCACATCACGTGTCTCCACAGTAAAGCCAGGTGAAGCTCCACATCATGTCTCCACAGTAAAGCCAGGTGAAGCTCCACATCACGTGTCTCCACAGTAAAGCCAGGTGAAGCTCCACATGTGTCTCCACAGTAAAGCCAGGTGAAGCTCCACATCATGTGTCTCCACACTAAAGCCAGGTGAAGCTCCACATCATGTGTCTCCACAGTAAAGCCAGGTGAAGCTCCACATCACGTGTCTCCACAGTAAAGCCAGGTGGAGCTCCACATCATGTGTCTCCACAGTAAAGCCAGGTGAAGCTCCACATCACGTGTCTCCACAGTAAAGCCAGGTGAAGCTCCACATCATGTCTCTCCACAGTAAAGCCAGGTGAAGCTCCACATCATGTGTCTCCACAGTAAAGCCAGCTGAGGCACCACATCATGTGTCTTCACAGTAAAGCCAGCTGAGGCACCACATCATGTGTCTCCACAGTAAAACCAGCTGAGGCAAAACATCATGTGTCTCCACAGTAAAGCCAGCTGAGGCACCACATCATATGTCTCCACAGTAAAACCAGCTGAGGCACCACATCATGTGTCTCCACAGTAAAACCAGCTGAGGCACCACATCATGTGTCTCCACAGTAAAGCCAGGTGAAGCTCCACATCATGTGTCTCCACAGTAAAACCAGCTGAGGCACCACATCATGTGTCTCCACAGTCAAGCCAGCTGAAGCACCACATCATGTGTCTCCACAGTAAAGCCAGCTGAGGCACCACATCATATGTCTCCACAGTAAAGCCAGCTAAGGCACCACATCATGTGTCTCCACAGTATAGCCAGCTAAGGCACCACATCATGTGTCTCCACAGTAAAGCCAGCAGAGGCACCACGTCATGTCTCCACACTAAAGCCAGCTGAGGCACCACATCATGTGTCTTCACAGTCAAGCCAGCTGAGGCATCACATGATGTGTCTCCACAGTCAAGCCAGTTGAGGCACCACATCATGTGTCTCCACAGTCAAGCCAGCCGAGGCACCACATCATGTGTCTCCACAGTCAAGCCAGCTGAGGCACCACATCATGTGTCTCCACAGTCAAGCTAGCTGAAGCACCACATCATGTGTCTCCACAGTAAAGCCAGCTAAGGCACCACATCATGTGTCTCCACAGTAAAGCAAGCTAAGGCACCACATCATGTGTCTCCACAGTATAGCCAGCAGAGGCACCAAGTCATGTCTCCACACTAAAGCCAGCTGAGGCACCGCATCATGTGTCTCCACAGTCAAGCCAGCTGAGGCATCACATGATGTCTCCACAGTCAAGCCAGCTGAGGCACCACATCATGTGTCTCCACAGTCAAGCCAGCTGAGGCACCACATCATGTGTCTCCACAGTCAAGCCAGCTGAGGCACCACATCATGTGTCTCCACAGTCAAGCCAGCTGAGGCACCACATCATGTATCTCCACAATCAAGCCAGCTGAGGCACCACATCATGTGTCTCCACAGTCAAGCCAGCTGAGGCACCACATCATGTCTCCACAGTCAAGCCAGCTGAGGCACCACATCATGTGTCTCCACAGTCAAGCCAGCTGAGGCACCACATGTCTCCACAGTCTAGCCAGCTGAGGCTCCACATCATGTGTCTCCACAGTCAAGCCAGCTGAGGCCCCACTTCATGTCTCCACAGTCAAGCCAGCTGTGGCACCACATATCTCCACAGTCAAGTCAGCTGAGGCACCACATCATGTCTCCACAGACAAGCCAGCTGTGGCACCACATCATGTCTCCACAGTCAAGCCAGCTGAGGCACCACATCATGTCTCCACAGTCAAGCCAGCTGAGGCACCACATCATGTCTCCACAGTCAAGCCAGCTGTGGCACCACATCATGTCTCCACAGACAAGCCAGCTGTGGCACCACATCATGTCTCCACAGTCAAGCCAGCTGAGGCACCACATCATGTCTCCACAGTAAAGCCAGCTGAGGCACCACATCATGTGTCTACAGTCAAGCCAGCTGTGGCACCACATCATGTCTCCACAGTCAAGCCAGCTGTGGCACCACATCATGTCTCCACAGTCAAGCCAGCTGAGGCACCACATCATGTCTCCACAGTCAAGCCTGCTGAGGCACCACATCATGTCTCCACAGTCAAGCCAGCTGTGGCACCACATCTTGTCTCCACAGTCAAGCCAGCTGTGGCACCACATCATGTCTCCACAGTCAAGCCAGCTGAGGCACCACATCATGTCTCCACAGTCAAGCCAGCTGAGGCACCACATCATGTCTCCACAGTCAAGCCAGCTGTGGCACCACATTATGTCTCCACAGTCAAGCGAGCTGAGGCACCACATCATGTGTCTCCACAGTCAAGCCAGGTGAGGCACGACATCATGTGTCTCCACAGTCAAGCCAGCTGTGGCACCACATCATGTCTGCACAGTCAAGCCAGCTGAGGCACCACATCATGTCTCCACAGTCAAGCCAGCTGAGGCACCACATCATGTGTCTCCACAGTCAAGCCAGCTGAGGCACCACATCATGTCTCCACAGTTAAGCCAGTTGTGGCAGCGCATCATGTCTCCACAGTCAAGCCAGCTGAGGCACCACATCATGTCTCCACAGTCAAGCCAGCTGAAGCACCACATCATGTGTCTCCACAGTCAAGCCAGCTGAGGCACCACATCATGTCTCCACAGTCAAGCCAGCTGAGGCACCACATCATGTCTCCACAGTCAAGCCAGCTGAGGCACCACATCATGTGTCTCCACAGTCAAGCCAGCTGTGGCACCACATCATGTCTCCACAGTCAAGCCAGCTGAGGCACCACATCATGTCTCCACAGTCAAGCCAGCTGAGGCACCACATCATGTCTCCACAGTCAAGCCAGCTGAGGCACCACATCATGTCTCCACAGTCAAGCCAGCTGAGGCACCACATCATGTGTCTCCACAGTCAAGCCAGCTGAGGCACCACATCATGTCTCCACAGTCAAGCCAGCTGTGGCACCACATCATGTCTCCACAGTCAAGCCAGCTGAGGCACCACATCATGTCTCCACAGTCAAGCCAGCTGAGGCACCACATCATGTCTCCACAGTCAAGCCAGCTGAGGCACAAAATCATGTATCCACAGTCAAGCCAGCTGTGGCACCACATCATGTGTCTCCACAGTCAAGCCAGCTGTGGCACCACATCATGTGTCTCCACAGTCAAGCCAGCTGAGGCACCACATCATGTCTCCACAGTCAAGCCAGCTGAGGCACCACATCATGTCTCCACAGTCAAGCCAGCTGTGGCACCACATCATGTCTCCACAGTCAAGCCAGCTGAGGCACCACATCATGTCTCCACAGTCATGCCAGCTGTGGCATCACCATCACATACCTCCACAACGTGTGATTTTGAATGCATCGAATTTCGATACTACATTAATACGTGAAGAACAAAACGAATTGTTCGCAATATAAGTTTCATGTTACTCAAGCTTCAACTTCTGCCCAATAATACCTTAAATTATCTTTCCCTACCAGTTTAAATACCTGATCACTCTCCTCGTTCAATTTTATTTGCTGAAGAGGACCTCATCTGGAGGTCAACATATGTAGACTGCAATTCACCCGCATTTTCTGAATATGGAGCTACACTTAATGCATGGGGTGACTGCTGAGACTTGGTACATTCTAAAATATGTTTCTTTAACAGATTAGTGTTTTAGTGAACATTCAGAATCATTAGGCTCTATTAAAATCAACTCTGCAATACAATTAGCCAAGAATAATACTGTAAATAATTTGAAAAATATTAATGGTGGCTAAAGTCAATAGAAAGTGAGGATAACACAAGAAAACCTATGCAGGGGAAACACAACTATTTCAACATAAAAAAAAATCCAGTTACTGATGTATTGTCATTAAATTAAGGTTTGATTTGTTAGTATTTAGTGAGTCATCTTTATAAGAAGAGCGTAATTTTACTGTTGAAATTGAAAGTTTAGTTAGTAAAGAAGTTATGTCTGGCATTCCACAATTTTAAGTTATTTTTTATTGGAAGATGTTACATTGATACCATTGTTATGTAACATTTCAATCATCGACACCATGCCCAGCCCTTCTAGGGTAGGGTAGGTGCCTGAGCCCGAGCTTGCAGGTCACAAGACTGTCATTCCCATTAGCCCCCTTGGGGCGGGGATGGCAGACCAGAGAGGCCTAGCTTCTCCCTACGAACCCCGTGAGGGCGGGGAATGTGGCTAGGCCTGGTGACAGTTGGTCCCAAAGATGAAGGGGGTACTTGTGCCTCCTCCCATGGCAGACTTAGGTCTCAGACACTCCCTAGACAGGGAGCCAAGGCCGGGCCACCACTTGGAAAAGGCGCGGGCCGGGAGAATACCGGCCAATCAAGAAGAAGAAGAAGAAGAAGAACATTTCAATCAGAAAAAAAAATGAAATTGGTGAGTGATACTTGTACACAGATATGTCATAACTTATATAAAAGATAATTACAAAATATTTTGGCAATTAAGCAATTTAATTTCATTATAATGACGAGTAGGGGTTTGAAAGGTCAAAAGAGTACTATCAAAATATTTTTTTTATGAACCAGACAACTAATATCTGGCCCTCGATTTGTGTACTTACCATTAAATGTGATAAAAATCTGTAACAGTAATCTGAAGCAATTTGAAGTCATTTTTATTTATGCTTTTTTCTAAATCAGCCTAAAGAAACTGTTAATTTTAATATTTATTATTTCTGCTAAAGAATAATTTATAATCAAGAACTCTACGTCAATATAAACCATAACAACATATAAACTCTCGTAACAAGATATATACAAAACCAAATAGTACATTTATTTACCGTTCCTCCCTGTACTGTGTGTACTACAAATTCAGCAGAATGTAACACAAATACTAAGAATAAAACGAAATCGAACTTTGTTTTAGGTGGCTTTAAAAACGAGTGGACAGATACATGAGTGGGAGAGGCTGGGTTTGATTGGTGTTTTGTGGATACAGGAGAAAATTCTTGAGTAATTTTGGGTAGGGGTGCTTTTGACAAGGACCTGCCTTATATGGGCCAGTAGGGCTTCCGCTGTGTTCCTCCATTCTTATGTTCTTATATTATATTCTGAGTTGTTCCTTAATACCAGGAAAGGCACCAGAACAATACCAGGAGAGGCACCAGAATAATACAAGGAGAGGCACCAGAACAATACAAGGAGAGGCACCAGAACAATACCAAGAGAGGCACCAGAACAATACCAGGAGAGGCATCAGAACTATACCAGGAGAGGCACCAGAACAATACCAGGAGAGGCACCAGAAAAATACCAGGAGAGGCATCAGAACTATACCAGGAGAGGCACCAGAACAATACCAGGAGAGGCACCAGAAAAATACCAGGAGAGGCACCAGAAAAATACCAGGAGAGGCACCAGAACAATACCAGGAGAGGCACCAGAACAATACCAGGAGAGGCACCAGAACAATACAAGGAGAGGCACCAGAACAATACCAAGAGAGGCACCAGAACAATACCAGGAGAGGCATCAGAACTATACCAGGAGAGGCACCAGAACAATACCAGGTGAGGCACCAGAACAATACCAGGATATGCATCAGAACAATACCAGCAGAGGCACCAGAACAATACCAGGAGATGCATCAGAACAATACCAGCAGAGGCACCAGAACAATACCAGGTGAGGCACCAGAACAATACCAGGAGAGGCACCAGAACAATACCAGGAGAGACACCAGAGCAATACCAAGAGAGGCACCAGAACAATACCAGAAGAGGCACCAGAACAATACCAGGAGTGGCACCAGAACAATACCAGGTGAGGCACCAGAACAATACCAGTAGAGGCACCTGAACAATATCAGGAGAGGCATCAGAACAATACCAGTAGAGGCACCAGAACAATATCAGGAGAAGCACCAGAACAATACCAGGAGAGGCACCAGAACAATACCAGGTGAGGCACCAGAACAATACCAGGTGAGGCACCAGAACAATACCGAGAGGCACCAGAACAATACCAAGAAAGGCATCAGAACAATACCAGGAGAGGCACCAGAATAATACCAGGAGAGGCACCAGAATAATACCAGGAGAGGCACCAGAACAATACCAGGAGAGGCACCAGAACAATACCAGGAGAGGCACCAGAACAATACCAGGAGAGGCACCAGAACAATACAAGGAGAGGTACCAGAACAATACCAGGAGAGGCACCAGAACAATACCAAGAAAGGCATCAGAACAATACTAGGAGAGGCACCAGAACAATACCAGGTGAGGCACCAGAACAATACCAGGTGAGGCACCAGAACAATACCAGGAGAGGCACCAGAACAATACCAGGAGAGGCACCAGAACAATACCAGGAGAGGCACCAGAACAATACCAGGAGAGGCACCAGAACAATACCAAGAGAGGCATCAGAGCAATACCAGAAGAGGCACCAGAACAATACCAAGAGAGGCACCAGAACAATACCAGGTGAGGCACCAGAACAATACCAGGAGAGGCACCAGAACAATACCAGGTGAGGCACCAGAACAATACCAAGAGAGGCACCAGAACAATACCAAGAGAGGCATCAGAATACCAGGAGAGGCACCAGAACAATACCAGGAGGCACCAGAACAATACCAGGAGAGGCACCAGAGCAATACCAGGAGAGGCACCAGAACAATACCTGGAGGCACCAGGACAATGCCAGGAGAGGCACCAGAGCAATACCAGGAGAGGCACCAGAACAATACCAGGAGAGGCACCAGAACAATACCAGGAGAGGCACCAGAACAATACCAGGAGAGGCACCAGAACAATACCAGGAGAGGCACCAGAACAATACCAGGAGAGGCACCAGAACAATAACAACAGAGGCACCAGAACAATAACAACAGAGGCACCAGACCAATACCAGGAGAGGCACCAGAGCAATACCAGGAGAGGCACCAGAACAATACCAGGAGAGGCACCAGAACAATACCAGGAGAGGCACCAGAACAATACCAACAGAGGCACCAGAACAATACCAGGAGAGGCACCATAACATTACCAACAGAGGCACCAGAACAATACCAGGAGAGGCACGAGAACTATACCAGGAGAGGCACCAGAACAATACCAGGAGAGGCACCAGAGCAATAACAGGAGAGGCACCAGAGCAATACCAGGAGAGGCACCAGAGTAATACCAGGAGAGGCACCAGAACAATACCAGGAGAGGGACCAGAACAATACCAGTAGAGGCACCAGAGCAATACCAGGAGAGGCACCAGAACAATAACAGGAGAAGCACCAGAACAATACTAGGAGAGGCACCAGAGCAATACCAGGAGAGGCACCAGAGTAATACCAGGAGAGGCACCAGAACAATACCAGGAGAGGGACCAGAACAATACCAGTAGAGGCACCAGAGCAATACCAGGAGAGGCACCAGAACAATACCAGGAGAGGCACCAGAACAATACCAGGAGAGGCACCAGAACAATACCAACAGAGGCACCAGAACAATACCAAGAAAGGCACCAGAACAATACCAGGAGAGGCACCAGAACAATACCAAGAGAGGCACCAGAACAATACCAGGAGAGGCACCATAACAATACCAAGAAAGGCATCAGAACAATACCAAGAGAGGCACCAGAACAATACCAAGAGAGGCACCAGAACAATTCCAGGTGAGGCACCAGAACAATTCCAGGTGAGGCACCAGAACAATTCCAGGAGAGACACCAGAACAATACCAGGTGAGGCACCAGAACAATACCAAGAGAAGCACCAGAACAATGCCAGGAGAGGAACCAGAACAATACCAAGAGAGGCACCAGAACAATACCAAGAGAGGCACCAGAACAATACCAAGAGAGACCTCAGAATACCAGGAGAGGCACCAGAACAATACCAGGAGGCAACAGAAAATACCAGGTGAGGCACCAGAACAATGCCAAGAGAGGCACCAGAACAATACCAAGAGAGGCATCAGAATACCAGGAGAGGCACCAGAACAAAACCAGGAGGCACCAGAACAATACCAGGAGAGGCACCAGAGCAATACCAGGAGAGGCACCAGAACAATACCTGGAGGCACCAGAACAATGACAGGAGAGGCACCAGAGCAATACCAGGAGAGGCACCAGAGCAATACCAGGAGAGGCACCAGAACAATACCAACAGAGGCACCAGAACACTACCAGGAGAGGCACCAGAGCAATACCAGGAGAGGCACCAGAACAATACCAGGAGAGGCACCAGAACAATACCAGGAGAGGCACCAGAACAATACCAGGAGAGGCACCAGAACATTACCAACAGAGGCACCAGAACAATACCAGGAGAGGCACGAGAACAATACCATTAGATGCACCAGAGCAATACCAGGAGATGCATCAGAGCAATGCCAGGAGAGGCACCAGAGCAATACCAGGAGAGGCACCAGAGCAATACCAGGAGAGGCACCAGAGCAATACCAGGAGAGGCACCAGAGCAATACCAGGAGAGGCACCAGAGCAATACCAAGAGAGGCACCAGAGCAATACCAGGAGAGGCTCCAGAACAATACCAGGAGTGGCACCAGAACAATACCAGTAGAGGCACCAGAGCAATACCAGGAGAGGCACCAGAACAATACCAGGAGAGGCACCAGAGCAATACCAGGAGAGGCACCAGAACAATACCAGGAGAAGCACCAGAACAACACTAGGAGAGGCACCAGAGCAATACCAGGAGAGGCACCAGAACAATACCAACAGAGGCACCAGAACAATACCAAGAAAGGCACCAGAACAATACCAGGAGAGGCACCAGAACAATACCATGAGGCACCAGAACAATACCAACAGAGGCACCAGAACAATACCAAGAAAGGCACCAGAACAATACCAGGAGAGGCACCAGAATAATACCAAGAGAGGCACCAGAACAATACCAGGTGAGGCACCAGAACAATACCAGGTGAAGCACCAGAACAATGCCAGGAGAGGCACCAGAACAATACCAAGAGAGGCACCAGAACAATACCAAGAGAGGCACCAGAACAATACCAAGAGAGGCACCAGAACAATACCAGGTGAAGCACCAGAACAATGCCAGGAGAGGCACCAGAACAATACCAAGAGAGGCACCAGAACAATACCAAGAGAGGCACCAGAACAATACCAAGAGAGGCACCAGAACAATACCAAGAGAGGCACCAGAACAATACCAAGAGAGGCACCAGAACAATACCAGGTGAAGCACCAGAACAATGCCAGGAGAGGCACCAGAACAATACCAAGAGAGGCACCAGAACAATACCAAGAGAGGCACCAGAACAATACCAAGAGAGGCACCAGAACAATACCAAGAGAGGCACCAGAACAATACCAGGTGAAGCACCAGAACAATGCCAGGAGAGGCACCAGAACAATACCAAGAGAGGCACCAGAACAATACCAAGAGAGGCACCAGAACAATACCAAGAGAGGCATCAGAACAATACCAGGAGAGGCATCAGAACAATACCCGGAGAGGCATCAGAACAATACCAGGAGAGGCATCAGAACAATACCAGGAGAGGCACCAGAACAATACCAGGTGAGGCACCAGAACAATACCAGGTGAGGCACCAGAACAATACCAGGTGAGGCACCAGAACAATACCAGGTGAGGCACCAGAAGAATACCAAGAGAGGCACCAGAAGAATACCAGGAGAGGCACCAAAACAATACCAGGAGAGGCACCAAAACAATACCAGGAGAGGCACCAAAACAATACCAGGAGAGGCACCAGAACAATACCAGGAGAGGTACCAGAACAATACCAGCAGAGGCACCAGAACAATACCAGCAGAGGCACCAGAACAATACCAGGAGAGGCACCAGAACAATACCAGGAGAGGCACCAGAACAATACCAGCAGAGGCACCAGAACAATACCAGCAGAGGCACCAGAACAATACCAGCAGAGGCACCAGAACAATACCAGCAGAGGCACCAGAACAATACCAGCAGAGGCACCAGAACAATACCAGCAGAGGCACCAGAACAATACCAGCAGAGGCACCAGAACAATATATATCACCAAACTCATCATCTCAAGTTGCATTATATTGCATTAAATTATGGAAGACTATCAAGTCTGTCTTCTAGTTAAATTATATTCCAAAATAGAGTAATATTCAACAAAATATATTCACTTTCACCTCTTTGCACCTATGGCTAGATAAGGTGTTGGCACAAGTAAGGTGCCTCGGTCCTGGATTTAGGCTCTTGATCCATACAACTAGATTTAGCTTTCCATTATTTAGATCGAACCTGACTTCTTAACATTTCCCAAATATATGACCTGTATGACCTACAGGTTTACCGGTCCCAGAATTAAAATACATTTAACAGGGTTTATTCTTGTCATTCGGTGTTTATAAAGACTTGCTTATGGATAAGGTATCGGCTTCCCTCACTAAACATACACAGGTTTGCGTGTGGATGAAGTATAATCTTCCCGCTGCAAGGATAAACATCTTTGACCTGGATGGGCAGTAGGCTTCCCGCTCTGAGGGACGCCCAGAAATGTTCCCTTTTACCAAACAGAAAACTTTATTTTTTTTCATTTCATCTCGTTGATATGGGTAGCTTATCTCCCTCGTACCCCTACATGTGATGAATACAAGTAATGGCTAATTGAATGGCTCTTGATCTAAAAAAAAATAGAGATTCCCACCCCTATCATGGAACCAGCCTGATTACATCCCATTTACAGGGTGCTGCATGACCTCTATGGGGTTATGATTTCCCCATAAACGTACATAATATCTAATTTTCCCCCGGAAGGCAGCCTAGCTGACATAGTTATAACCTTGATGGCCTTTTCAGTCTAATATATATATTTTTTTTAATTTCAGCTTTAATTCCAGTTTACTTTAAACCATACTTGTCTTGTCCGTTCAAGCCCCAACAAGTTTAGCGCTTCCTCATGAATGTAATAACATACCCATCCCGTGAGTACAAGTCAACAGAATAAAGAGGAACATATTGGGTACAGCATCCACAACTGCTGAGAAACGGGACAACCCGTGGCTCGTTACTGGCTCTTAATCCGAGAAATCGGTGCAATTTTTACCTTTTCCCCACTTATGTAAGCTAGTTTGACGTATATTGTCGGTCGTGTTATTTATACTGCAAAGAATAGCACCTTCTGGTCCAAGGAAATGGAGGTAACTACTGATTGCCTTATGTTCTCCAGGTAATTTATGACCCATACGATTTAACGCTTTTCATTTGAATGCAATACTATAAATGCTTTTAATACAATTATTACTGATAATAATAATCGAAATATTACTCAGCAACTTTTAGCGTCTCATTTGGAAAATTTTAAACAACAGTATTGAGGAAGTAGTCAAAAATAAACATTATATACCTCTTGAGGAATAATGAAGTTGAAATCAAAACAGACTGAGCAACATACCGAGAGTACACGACCTAAAGTGAGGAAGAACCGACACTTCAAACACATATTCAACAATTCCAGGTAAACAAAATGAGAAACGTACGACTATTCCATTGCTGAATATCCCTGGAGCGGAGAAAAATGTACTTAATAAAGTGTCCAGAACAGAGGGTCAGAAACCTTATTGTTCATGTTATTCTTGCAGTTAAGAACCAACATGGCTTAACCAATATTGAACTCACACCTCCAGGTGCAGGAAGAAAAAATATTTCGTAAATCTAGGAGGAAATGAAAAATTCGCAGTCCTATCAAAATTGGAGACAAATTTCGCAATATTTGTTTAACCATATACATATTATCCATCTATATAACTCTGTCTCTATTTATCTGTCTGTCTGTCTCTGTCTGTCTGTCTGTCTCTGTCTGTCTGTCTGTTTCTCTCTCTCTCTCTCTCTCTCTCTCTCTCTTATATATATACATATATATATATATATATATATATATATATATATATATATATATATATATGTCGTGCAGAATATGTAAAACTGGTCAATTAGCAAGAACTCATTTAAAATTAAGTCCTTTCTGAAATTTTCTCTTATAAGTTTAAAGATATATTTTTTTCATTAATGTTAATGTAAAAAAAATTTTATTTTACACCAAAAGAATCTTAGAAAACTTACCTAACCTTATAATAACAAGAGCAATTTATTTTATCCTAACCCAACTAAATATATTTTAGATTTGTTTACAGTAATTTAATACTAAACGAACACAGTGAAATATAATTTTATCGTTAAGTTCAGAATGATTAGTTCTGCCTATTCGGCACGACATATATATATATATATATATATATATATATATATATATATATATATATATATATATATATATATATATATATATATATATATATATATATATATATATATAAATATAATTATATATACATATATATATTATTTAACACATCGGCAAATTCCCACCAAGGCAGGGTGGCCCGAAAAAGAAAAACTTTCATTATCATTCACTCCATCACTGTCTTGCCAGAGGCATGCTTATACTACAGTTATAAAACTGCAACATTACCACCCCTCCTTCAGAGTGCAGGCACTGTACTTCCCATCTCCAGGACTCAAGTCCGGCCTGCCGGTTTCCCTGAATCCCTTCATAAATGTTACTTTGCTCACACTCCAACAGCACGTCAGGTATTAAAAACCATTTGTCTCCATTCACTCCTGTCAAATACGCTCACGCATGCTTGCTGGAAGTCCAAGCCCCTCTCACACAAAACCTCCTTTACCCCTCCCTCCAACCCTTACTAGGCCGACCCCTACCCCGCCTTCCTTCCACTTCCTTCCATTCTCTCTACATGTCCGAACCACCTCAACAACCCCTCCTCAGCCCTCTGGATAATAGTTTTAGTAATCCCGCACCTTCACCTAATTTCCAAACCACGAATTCTCCGCATTATATTCACACCACACTTTGCCCTCAGACATGACATCTCCAGTGCCTCCAGCCTTCTCCTCGCTGCAACATTCATCACCCACGCTTCACACCCATATAAGAGCGTTGGTAAAACTATACTCTCATACATTCCCCTCTTTGCTTTCATGGACATATATTGTGTTTATTATTAAATTATTTTGAACTTATCTAAAATATATTTACTTGGATTATTCTAAATTAAATTGCGCTTGTTATGATAAGGTTAGGTAAGTTTTCTAAGTTTCTTTTGGTAAAAAATTATTAATTTTTACATTAACATAAATGAAAAAAATATATGTATTTAAATGTATTAGAGAAGATTTTAGAAAGGACACGATTTTTAAATGAATTCTTGCTAATTGACCAATTTTACCTATTGGCACGATATATATATATATATATATATATATATATATATATATATATATATATATATATATATATATATATATATATATAAATTATATATACATATATATATTATTTAACACATCGGCAAATTCCCACCAAGGCAGGGTGGCCCGAAAAAGAAAAACTTTCATTATCATTCACTCCATCACTGTCTTGCCAGAGGCATGCTTATACTACAGTTATAAAACTGCAACATTACCACCCCTCCTTCAGAGTGCAGGCACTGTACTTCCCATCTCCAGGACTCAAGTCCGGCCTGCCGGTTTCCCTGAATCCCTTCATAAATGTTACTTTGCTCACACTCCAACAGCACGTCAGGTATTAAAAACCATTTGTCTCCATTCACTCCTGTCAAATACGCTCACGCATGCTTGCTGGAAGTCCAAGCCCCTCTCACACAAAACCTCCTTTACCCCTCCCTCCAACCCTTACTAGGCCGACCCCTACCCCGCCTTCCTTCCACTTCCTTCCATTCTCTCTACATGTCCGAACCACCTCAACAACCCCTCCTCAGCCCTCTGGATAATAGTTTTAGTAATCCCGCACCTTCACCTAATTTCCAAACCACGAATTCTCCGCATTATATTCACACCACACTTTGCCCTCAGACATGACATCTCCAGTGCCTCCAGCCTTCTCCTCGCTGCAACATTCATCACCCACGCTTCACACCCATATAAGAGCGTTGGTAAAACTATACTCTCATACATTCCCCTCTTTGCTTTCATGGACATATATTGTGTTTATTATTAAATTATTTTGAACTTATCTAAAATATATTTACTTGGATTATTCTAAATTAAATTGCGCTTGTTATGATAAGGTTAGGTAAGTTTTCTAAGTTTCTTTTGGTAAAAAATTATTAATTTTTACATTAACATAAATGAAAAAAATATATGTATTTAAATGTATTAGAGAAGATTTTAGAAAGGACACGATTTTTAAATGAATTCTTGCTAATTGACCAATTTTACCTATTGGCACGATATATATATATATATATATATATATATATATATATATATATATATATATATATATATATATATATATATATATATATATATATATATATATATATATATATATATATATATATATATATATATATATATATAAAACTGCATTAGCCAAGGAGTCGAACCCATGCTATTTTGGCCCGCCTCATGGTGAGAGAAAACGCATGACGCTTTAGACCACTGGACCACACAATTCTTAACAATGGTGCATCCAGCCAAGCTAGATGTTGTACCCACCATCGAAGGACATACGGTGGTGGGAACGCCTCTGAGCTAATTTCATTCTACTCCCTGTTTATGTACAATGGTACATCCAGCCAACTACACAAATAGGGAGTATAATGAAATTAGCTGAGAGGCGTCCACACCACCGTATGTCCTTCGATGGTGGGTACAACATCTAGCTTGGCTGGATGCACCATTGTTAAGGATTGTGCTGTCTAGTGGTCTAAAGGGCCATGCGTTTTCTCTCACTATGAGGTGGGCCAAAACAGCGTAGGTTCGATTCCTTGGCTAGTGCAGTGTTGTTATTGATCAATACCACTTGATCTGTGGGTACATATATATATATATATATATATATATATATATATATATATATATATATATATATATATATATATATATATATATATATACATGTCGTGCCGAATAGGCAGAATTTGCGATCTTGGCTTAAATAGCAACGTTCATCTTGCCATATAGGACAAGTGAAAATTTGTGTATGCAATAATTTCGTCAAAATCATTCTGAACCTAACGAAAAAAAATATATTTCACTGTGTTTGTTTAGTATTAAATTACTGTAAACAAATCTAAAATATATTTACTTGGGTTAGTCTAAAATAAATTGTTCTTGTTATAATAAGGTTAGGTAAGTTTTCTAAGATTCTTTTGGTGCAAAATTAAAAATTTTTACATTAACATTAATGAAAAAAATATATCTTTAAACGTATAAGAGAAAATTTTAGAACGGACTTAATTTTAAATGAGTTCTTGCTAATTGACCAGTTTTACATATTCGGCACGACATATATATATATATATATATATATATATATATATATATATATATATATATATATATATATATATATATATATATATATATATATATATATATAATGATAAACATTGTCTCTACATCCACAGCAGGACTCGAACCTGAAAACTCTGTATCAGAGTCGTCAGTACTTTTCCACGGAGCCAGATCCCAGAGGTCTGACTCCGTGATAAAGTACTGCGGATTCTGATACGGAGTTTGCAGGTTCGAGTCTTCCTGTGGCCATAAAGACAATGTTTGTAAATAATTTAGCCTGTTTGAGAATTGTTAAGCATACATATTATAATTCTTTTAAAATACAGGGAGGTACCACCTCTAGAACTAGACTGGGGACCCTCATCCTCAGAGAAGACAATAAACGTACCTCAGGGAAAACTCAGGTTCTCCCCGAAGCTGTTTGAACATTTTCTTCTCCTATCATCTCCTATATTCTATGTGAACTTCATCAGTACTCAGGGTACATTGATAGAAAACACAAATGAATTCATTGGTACAATATAACAAAGGTTATGAATCTCCTCCAGCTCCTCCGAAACCGAATGTGACCCCAGTATGCAACATGCATTTACCCTCTGGATGGCCACGCTGAGGCGCTGGAACGTGAAAGTGGCTACCCTTGGGTCCATGGTGGTGTCGATGAGCCTGGAACCCAGTTGTTTAAGGAAATGTGTGAAAATAATTAGACACATGTGCAACACTCGGTTATCTTTAATGAGGAAACGTTTCGCCACACAGTGGCTTCATCAGTCCATACAAAGGAGAACGACGAAGAACAGGAGGAGTTTGAGGTAATCAGTCCCTCAGCCTTGAGTCGATGTGGTCAGTCCATCAATCTTGAAAAGACTACAGCATATGTGCGAAGTAGCTTATATACTGTAGGCAGGAGAGGTGCAGCAGTCGTAGGTGATATCACATTCGTCCAGTGTGGAAGTAGGTCATGCCCAAGGGTTAGGCAAGTGAAGAATTCCCTGTATTAAGATCCCAAGATGTTCACTTGCCTAACCCTTGGGCATGACCTACTTCCATATTGGACAAATGTGATTTGCATACGACTGTTGCACCTCTCCTGCCTACAGTATATATGCTACTTCTTCGCACATATGCTGTATTCTTTTCAAGATTGATGGACTGACAACATCCACTCAAGGCTGAGGAACTGATTATCTCAAACTCCTCCTGTCCTTCACCGTTCTCCTTTGTGTTGACTGATGAAGCCACTGCATGGCTCACTAATAACCAAGGTGTTCTGTTCAAAATCCTGAGCTGCCAATCTCCCCTAACCCCGGCCAAACACAGAGGGTAAACAAACCTCCACACCTCTGCTGGCAGGATCCCCTCAAGACCAGCACACTGCACTTTCACTGATACAGAAGCAGCTGTCTGATGCAGACGATTGTCACGACTCTGTAATCTCCAGTGGGTACTAACCATGACGTCTGCTGAGACTGGCCCTTGCCAACCATGTTGGTTCATCGTTTACACACAAAATTTATGGAGCACCACAAACTGGCTCCCTCCCGCCACGCTCCACGCGTTAATATATATTAATATATATATATATATATATATATATATATATATATATATATATATATATATATATATATATATATATATATATATATATACATTATTAAAATTTCAGGCACTTTTGGAATTTCTCACATTATCCAGGAACTGTAAATATAAAAGACTACACCTCACGGTCACCTTACAACACCTGGCCGTTTTATGATGATGTAGGTAGATAATCAAGGATCTGTCAAATAAAGCTTATAATCTACCCAAGCTTTATGATTCTAACTTGTCTAATATATCTTAAATTCTTCCCAAATTTTATTAATTATCAATGAATCCAGTTTGTATAATCCTGAAGCAATATTCAAATCAATGTAATAACTATTCCTTATGTACTGGAATTTAGGTCAGATTACAACAAAAACAAATTGGCTATTTAACTTGACTCAGTTAAACGTTAATCAACTTGACTACTAAATACATCTCAACCATTGATTTGAGTATAAGAATAACAGGGTGATTAAAAAGATCTTAGAAGAAAGAAAGAATATGAATCGCAGCCAGATATATGGCATTGTCTGCATCGTTCACGGCATTAAATATCAAGAATTTTCATGCCTGACTTAAATAAAATTTTCTGCATTTCCCACAATGGATATTATAGACACAGCTATTAACAATCTCTGGGGAATTTCTGACCATAAAGTTTTTGTTTACGACGCTTATATATTTAAATGCAACATTGTAGTTACAGTATTACTATTTGTGTTGCTACTGAGCATGAAATCATTGTGTTGCAACATTGCGTGACACCATTGTGTTGTTTTGGAGAATGAGATTATTCTGTTGTTGCAAAGCAGGTGATCTTTGTGTTGCAGCAAAACAGGTGAGTTTTGTGTTGCTGCAAAGCAGATGTTCTTGGAATTGTTGCAAATCAGGTGATCTTTGTATTGTTCCAAAGCAGTTGATCTTTGTACTGAATTGTTGCAAAGCAGGTGATTTTGAATTGTTGCAAAACAGGTGATTTTTGTGTTGCTGAAAACCATTTGATCTTTGTGTTGCTGCAGAACAGATCTTTGTATTGATGCAAAGCAGGTGATCATTGTATTGTTGCAGAGCAGGTGATCTTTGTGTTGCTGCAAAGCAGATGTTCTTGGAATTGTTGCAAAGCACATGACATTTTTGTTAATACAAAGTACGTGATTTTTTATGTATTGCCAAGTACGTGGTCCTTGCGTTTTGCAAAGCACATAAATTTAGCGTTGCAGCCGAACATGTAATTTTTGTGTTTCTGCACAACATGTGATGTTTGTGTTGCTCCAGAACCTGTGATCGTTGTGTTCCAGCAGAACATATGATTTATGTGTTACTGCAGTACATGTGATCTTTGTAATGCTGCAAAACATGTGATCATTGTGTTTCTGAGGAACATGTGATCTTTGTGTTGCTGTAGAACATGTAATCTTTGTGTTGCTGTAGAACATGTGATCTTTGTGTTGCTGTAGAACATGTGATCTTTGTGTTGCTGTAGAACATGTAATCTTTGTGTTGCTGTAGAACATGTGATCTTTGTGTTGCTGTAGAACATGTAATCTTTGTGTTGCTGTAGAACATGTAATCTTTGTGTTGCTGTAGAACATGTGATCTTTGAAATGCTGCAAAACATGTGATCATTGTGTTTCTGAGGAACATGTGATCTTTGTGTTGCTGTAGAACATGTAATCTTTGTGTTGCTGTAGAACATGTGATCTTTGTGTTGCTGTAGAACATGTGATCTTTGTGTTGCTGTAGAACATGTAATCTTTGTGTTGCTGTAGAACATGTGATCTCTGTGTTTCTGTTGAACATGTGATCTCTGTGTTGCTGTTGAACATGTGATCTCTGTGTTGCTGTTGAACATGTGATCTCTGTGTTGCTGTTGAACATGTGATCTCTGTGTTGCTGTTGAACATGTGATCTCTGTGTTGCTGTTGAACATGTGATCTCTGTGTTGCTGTTGAACATGTGATCTCTGTGTTGCTGTTGAACATGTGATCTGTGTGTTGTTTCAGAACAAAAGGTCTAACTCGTTGTGTTGCTGAAAGAAGATTGCAAGAGAAAATGTAATTTGGCAGGATACAAATAATGTGACGTTTGGTGGGGATATTGCAGCGGAATCAGCAGCACTGTGAGAGGCTGGGAGGCAGTGAGCAGTGTGAGGCAGTGAGCAGTGTGAGGCAGTGAGCAGTGTGAGGCAGTGAGCAGTGTGAGGCAGTGAGCAGTGTGAGGCAGTGAGCAGTGTGAGGCAGTGAGCAGTGTGAGGCAGTGAGCAGTGTGAGGCAGTGAGCAGTGTGAGGCAGTGAGCAGTGTGAGGCAGTGAGCAGTGTGAGGCAGTGAGCAGTGTGAGGCAGTGAGCAGTGTGAGGCAGTGAGCAGTGTGAGGCAGTGAGCAGTGTGAGGCAGTGAGCAGTGTGAGGCAGTGAGCAGTGTGAGGCAGTGAGCAGTGTGAGGCAGTGAGCAGTGTGAGGCAGTGAGCAGTGTGAGGCAGTGAGCAGTGTGAGGCAGTGAGCAGTGTGAGGCAGTGAGCAGTGTGAGGCAGTGAACAGTGTGAGGCAGTGAGCAGTGTGAGGCAGTGAGCAGTGTGAGGCAGTGAGCAGTGTGAGGCAGTGAGCAGTGTGAGGCAGTGAGCAGTGTGAGGCAGTGAACAGTGTGAGGCAGTGAGCAGTGTGAGGCAGTGAGCAGTGTGAGGCAGTGAGCAGTGTGAGGCAGTGAGCAGTGTGAGGCAGTGAGCAGTGTGAGGCAGTGAACAGTGTGAGGCAGTGAGCAGTGTGAGGCAGTGAGCAGTGTGAGGCAGTGAGCAGTGTGAGGCAGTGAGCAGTGTGAGGCAGTGAGCAGTGTGAGGCAGTGAACAGTGTGAGGCAGTGAGCAGTGTGAGGCAGTGAGCAGTGTGAGGCAGTGAGCAGTGTGAGGCAGTGAGCAGTGTGAGGCAGTGAGCAGTGTGAGGCAGTGAACAGTGTGAGGCAGTGAGCAGTGTGAGGCATGGAGCAGTGTGAGGCAGTGAACAGTGTGAGGCAATGAGTAGTGTGAGGCAGTGAGCAGTGTGAGGCAATGAGTAGTGTGAGGCAGTGAGCAGTGTGAGGCAGTGAGCAGTGTGAGGCATGGAGCAGTGTGAGGCAATGAGTAGTGTGAGGCAAAGAGTAGTGTGAGGCAGTGAGCACTGTGAGGCAGTGAGCACTGTGAGGCAGTGAGTAGTGTGAGGCAGTGAGTAGTGTGAGGCAGTGAGTAGTGTGAGGCAGTGAGTAGTGTGAGGCAGTGAGCAGTGTGAGGCAGTGAGCAGTGTGAGACAGTGAGTAGTGTGAGACAGTGAGTAGTGTGAGGCAGTGAGTAGTGAGGCAGTGAGTAGTGTGAGGCAGTGAGTAGTGTGAGGCAGTGAGCAGTGTGAGGCAGAGCAGTGTGAGGCAGTGACTAGTGTGAGGCAGTGACTAGTGTGAGGCAGTGAGTAGTGTGAGGCAGTGAGCAGTGTGAGGAAGTGTGAGGCAGTGAGTAGTGTGAGGCAGTTATTAGTGTGAGGCAGTGAGCAATGTGAGGCAGTGAGCAATGTGAGGCAGAGAGCAATGTGAGGCAGTGAGCAGTGTGAGGCAGTGAGCAGTGTGAGGCAGTGAGCAGTGTGAGGCAGTGAGTAGTGTGAGGCGTGAGCAGTGTGAGGCAGTGAGCAGTGTGAGGCAGTAAGCAGTGTGAGGCAGTGATCAGTGTGAGGCAGTGAGTATTGTGAGGCAGTGAGCAGTGTAAGGCAGTGATTATTGTGAGGCAGTGATTATTGTGAGGCAGTGAGTATTGTGAGGCAGTGAGTAGTGTGAGGCAATGAGTAGTGTGAGGCAGTGAATAGTGTGAGGCAGTGAATAGTGTGAGGCAGTGAGCAGTGTGAGGCAGTGAGCAGTGTGAGGCAGTGAGTAGTGTGAGGCAGTGAGTAGTGTGAGGGAGTGAGCAATGTGAGGCAGTGAGTAGTGTGAGGCAGTGAGCAGTGTGAAGCAGAGCAGTGTGAGGCAGTGAGTAGTGTGAGGCAGTGAGTAGTGTGAGGCAGTGAGCAGTGTGAGGCAGTGAGCAGTGTGAGGCAGTGAGCAGTGTGAGGCAGTGAGCAGTGTGAGGCAGTGATCAGTGTGAGGTAGTGAGCAGTGTGAGGCAGTGAGTAGTGTGAGGCAGTGAGTAGTGTGAGGGAGTGAGCAATGTGAGGCAGTGAGTAGTGTGAGGCAGTGAGCAGTGTGAAGCAGAGCAGTGTGAGGCAGTGAGTAGTGTGAGGCAGTGAGTAGTGTGAGGCAGTGAGCAGTGTGAGGCAGTGAGCAGTGTGAGGCAGTGAGTAGTGTGAGGCAGTGAGTAGTATGAGGCAGTGAGTAGTGTGAGGCAGTTATTAGTGTGAGGCAGTGAGCAATGTGAGGCAGTGAGCAGTGTGAGGCAGTGAGCAGTATGAGGTAGTGAGTATTGTGAGGCAGTGAGCAGTGTGAGGCAGTGAGTATTGTGAGGCAGTGAGCAGTGTGAGGCAGTATTGTGAGGCAGTGAGTATTATGAGGCAGTGAGTATTGTTAGCCAGTGAGTATTATGAGACAGTGAGCAGTGTGAGGCAGTGAGCAGTGTGAGGCAATGAGCAGTGTGAGGCAGTGAGTAGTGTGAGGCAGTGAGTAGTGTGAAGCAGCGAGCAGTGTGAGGCAGTGAGCAGTGTGAGGCAGTGAGCAGTGTGAAGCAGTGAGTAGTGTGAGGCAGTGAGTAGTGTGAGGCAGTGAGCAGTGTGAGGCAGTGAGTAGTATGAGGCAGTGAGCAGTGTGAGGCAGTGAGTAGTGTGAGCAGTGTGAGGCAGTGAGCAGTGTGAGGCAGTGAGCAGTGTGAGGCAGTGAGTAGTGTGAGGCAGTGAGCAGTGTGAGGCAGTGAGTAGTGTGAGAGTGAGTATTGTGAGGCAGAAGTGTGAGGCAGTGAGCTATGTGAGGCAGTGAGCAGTATGAGGCAGTGAGCAGACTGAGGCAGTGAGTATTGTGAGGCAGTGAGCAGTGTGAGGCAGTGAGTATTGTGATGCAGTGAGTATTGTTAGCCAGTGAGTAGTGTGAGGCAGTGAGTAGTGTGAGGCAGTGAGTAGTGTGAGGCAGTGAGTAGTATGAGGCAGTGAGTAGTGTGAGGCAGTTATTAGTGTGAGGCAGTGAGCAATGTGAGGCAGTGAGCAGTGTGAGGCAGTGAGCAGTATGAGGTAGTGAGTATTGTGAGGCAGTGAGCAGTGTGAGGCAGTGAGTATTGTGAGGCAGTGAGCAGTGTGAGGCAGTATTGTGAGGCAGTGAGTATTATGAGGCAGTGAGTATTGTTAGCCAGTGAGTATTATGAGACAGTGAGCAGTGTGAGGCAGTGAGCAGTGTGAGGCAATGAGCAGTGTGAGGCAGTGAGTAGTGTGAGGCAGTGAGTAGTGTGAAGCAGCGAGCAGTGTGAGGCAGTGAGCAGTGTGAGGCAGTGAGCAGTGTGAAGCAGTGAGTAGTGTGAGGCAGTGAGTAGTGTGAGGCAGTGAGCAGTGTGAGGCAGTGAGTAGTATGAGGCAGTGAGCAGTGTGAGGCAGTGAGTAGTGTGAGCAGTGTGAGGCAGTGAGCAGTGTGAGGCAGTGAGCAGTGTGAGGCAGTGAGTAGTGTGAGGCAGTGAGCAGTGTGAGGCAGTGAGTAGTGTGAGAGTGAGTATTGTGAGGCAGAAGTGTGAGGCAGTGAGCTATGTGAGGCAGTGAGCAGTATGAGGCAGTGAGCAGACTGAGGCAGTGAGTATTGTGAGGCAGTGAGCAGTGTGAGGCAGTGAGTATTGTGATGCAGTGAGTATTGTTAGCCAGTGAGTAGTGTGAGGCAGTGAGTAGTGTGAGGCAGTGAGTAGTGTGAGGCAGTGAGTAGTGTGAGGCAGTGAGTAGTGTGAGGCAGTGAGTAGTGTGAGGCAGTGAGCAGTGTGAGTATTGTGAGGCAGTGAGCAGTGTGAGGCAGTGAGTAGTGTGAAGCAGTGAGTAGTGTGAGGCAGTGAGCAGTGTGAGGCAGTGAGTATTGTGAGACAGTGAGTAGTGTGAGGCAGTGAGTAGTGTGAAGCAGTCAGCAGTGTGAAGCAGTGAGCAGTGTGAGGCAGTGAGCAGTGTGAGGCAGTGAGAAGTGTGAGGCAGTGAGTAGTGTGAGGCAGTGATTAGTGTGAAGCAGTGAATATTTTGAGGCAATGAGTATTGTGAGACAGTGAGTAGTGTGAGACAGTGAGTAGTGCGAGGCAGTGAGTAGTGCGAGGCAGTGAGCATTGTGAGGCAGTGAGTATTGTGAGGCAGTGAGCATTGTGAGGCAGTGAGTATTGTGAGGCAGTGAGCAGTGAGGCAGTGAGTATTTCGAGGCAGTGAGCAGTGTGAGGCAGTGAGCATTGTGAGGCAGTGAGCATTGTGAGGCAGCGAGTATTGTGAGGCAGTGAGTATTGTGAGGCAATGAGTATTGTGAGGCAGTGAGCAGTGTGAGGCAGTGAGCAGTGTGAGGCAGTGAGCAGTGTGAGGTAGTGAGCAGTGTAAGACAGTGAGCAGTGTGAGGCAGTATTGTGAGGCAGTGAGCAGTATGAGGCAGTGTGAGGCAGAGAGTATTGAGGCAGTGAGCAGTGTGAGGCAGTGAGCAGTGTGAGGCAATGAGCAGTGTGAGGCAGTGAGTATTGTGAGGCAGTGAGTATTGTGAGGCAGTGAGCAGTGTGAGGCAGTGAGCAGTGTGAGGCAGTGAGTATTGTGAGGCAGTGAGCAGTGTGAGGCAGTGGTTATTGTGAGGCAGTGAGCAGTGTGAGGCAGTGAGTACTGGGAGGCAGTGAGCATTGTGAGGTAGTGAGCAGTGTGAGGCAGTGAGCAGTGTGAGGCAGTGAGCAGTGTGAGGCAGTGATCAGTGTGAGGCAGTGAACAGTGTGATGCAGTGTGAGGCAGTGAGCAGTGTGAGGCAGTGAGCAGTGTGAGGCAGTGAGCAGTTTGAGGCAGTGTGCAGTTTGAGGCAGTGAGCTGTGTGAGGCAGTGAGTAATTTGAGGCAGTGAGTATTGTGAGGCACTGAGCAGTGTGAGGAAGTGAGTATTGGGAGGCAGTGAGTATTGGGAGGCAGTGAGCAGTGTGAGGCAGTGAGCAGTGTGAGCTAGTGAGCAGTGTGAGGCAGTGAACAGTGTGAGGCAGTGAACAGTGTGAGGCAGTGAACAGTGTGAGGCAGTGAACAGTGTGCTGCAGTGTGAGGCAGTGAACAGTGTGCTGCAGTGTGAGGCAGTGTGAGGCAGTGAGCAGTGTGAGACAGTGAGCAGTTTGAGGCAGTGAGCAGTGTGAGGCAGTGAGCAGTGTGAGGCAGTGAGTAATTTGAGGCAGTGAGTATTGTGAGGCAGTGAGTATTGTGAGGCAGTGAGTATTGTGAGGCAGTGATTAGTGAAATGCAGTGAGCAGTGTGAGGCAGTGAGCAGTGTGAGGCAGCGAGCAGTGTGAGGCAGCGAGCAGTGTGAGGCACTGAGCAGTATGAGGCAGTTACCAGTGTGAGGCAGTGAGTTGTGAGAAGTAGTGAGCAGTGTGAGGCAGTGAACAGCATGAGGCAGCGAGCAGTGTGAGGTAGTGAGCAGTGTAACGCAGTGAACAGTGTAAGAAAGCAAGCAGTGTGAGGACGTGAGCAGTGTGAGGTAGTGAACAGTGTGAGGTAGTGAACAGTGTGAGAGAACAAGCAGTGTAAGTGTAACACGTGAAGAGTACGTTAAAATATATTGGACGTATGTCACACGCTCATAAAGGCATGCCTTCCCGACCAGTGAACCAGCAATTAAGAGTATAGTAGAAGGGGCTTAAATGTTATGGTAAACTACTTAGTTCAACCCAGCCAATCACGAGAAAGCCAGCCAATTCTGGGAAGCGATGTCTGGGACTCCCGGAGCAACATTGGCAGATTTCCCTCGGAATCTGGTTGAGGACGGTTCTTACCGTGTCTGCTTGTATATTGCCTTACTGAACATATTCTCTGTAAATAACGAACATAGCTTGTACATATATTTATTGAAAGAAAATATATATCTCAGAATATTCTCTGTTGTCCTCTGCTAAATTGCTAACTGGTTATCGTGCTGACACAGTTACGAACAGGTGCACGGAACACAAGACAACACGTGTGTTCGAAATATGATAACTTGCCTTTAAGATGTTCCCGAGACCTCTCACGTTATCCCCAAATATAAACTCAAAAGGATTATTCACTGTTGATTCCTGCATAGTTTCTCGCATTGCAAATATCAATAGAGGAAGCAATTCATCCCTGTCTTTTGGATAATGCATGCGATACGTATGCATCATAGGTTTTATGGTTTGATGAAAGCTCTCCATGGCGCCTAAGGCCTCTCTGAATTCTTCTGCTGTGATATTAGAACCCAGGTTACTTTGAATGGATCGTAGATTGCCTAAGTGAGATATAAACGTAATAAGAGCTTTAATGATGGCCTTAGTATTAATAGTACACATAGGCATTGCCTCAGGATGTATAGTGGTTTTATTAAGAATAGTTTTATGAACATATTGGTTATCTGCCTTGGCCTTAGGTAAAGAACCCATACAGTCGATGATTAGGTTCCCCATTAGGCTCACCATCAGCGGATATGGGACGAAGTGGCCCGGGTCTGATGTAGTGTTTGGGTTGGTTAAGATAACTGAAGATCTTGATTAGGACAGCTTCTGTTTCGGCCATCATAATCAAATAAGAGAAGATTCTTTAATATTAATTTTAATAAATGAATTGCCTGAGAATATTTCACTGGCAACTTCATGACTTACGTAACTGATAAGTAAAAAGAAGGCCAAGGACCAAAGTTTCGCATTTCGAGTGCATCTTCCATTACTATACAACCCAGTCCCCTCAAGGAAGGTTCCTTCATGTTGGTGAGGGGCTCTTGATTTAGGAAATTGGATATGTGCTCCAGTTCCCCGAATTAAGCCTGAATGCCTTCCACATCCCCTCCCCCAGGCGCTGTATAATCCTCTGGGTTTAGCGCTTCCCCCTTGATTATAATAATAATGTACAACCCAGTTTGACCCATGTGCTTCACATCACTTTGTTACATTGTTCGTAGTGAAGACTTGATACAAGCAAAACAGTGAAGTTTCTAATCAGTTGATGCATAACAGTATTGATATTTTAAAGATATCTTCAGTGTTAAGTTATTTCAAAGGTCGAGTGAGACGACTCAAAGATCCAATTTAAGACAGAACAGGTGCACTCTGTTTATACTCGGCTTTGGGAGATGTTCTATACAAAGTACTCTTAAGATTAAATGAAGCCTTATCGATCCAACTATTAAGATATTGTAAACATAATCCAATTTCCAAATTGTAGGTAACCTCACTATCATAAAACTCTGGACAGCATGTATGCAGTCCAGAGTTTTATGGGAGGTAAAAACACTTTCTTTATCATAATTTGGATGATTAGAACTCACTGGTCTAAAAAAAGTAATAGTTTTGTGCCTCACAATAAGAAGGTATTTCAAGTTAAGGTTTATGGTACTTAAAGTTAATATGGCCATAGCAACAATCTATTAGTTAAATTTTATAAAGAGATTTATTTACAACACCGATATTCATTAGGAAATGTGCAGGAATGAAATGTGATTTTTCAACCACACTAAGACCGGCAATAACTCGGCAAATTGGTCAGAAGCCAGAACCATGGTTCTTTGCTCATCTTGGAAGGAAAGAAATATTTAAGAATTAACAATTATGAAACATGATAAACGTTTTATATATAATAATAGTTTCCACTTATTCAAACTCGTTAACTTTATATATGAAGGCACTGGTGAACTGAGTAACACTCGGGTTCTGCAGCTGCCACTCAACCTTATGGATAAACAGATAAACAGTGTTTACGTAAGGATGAAGTGGGTCAGCCTCTGGAAATAATATTGTTTCCCTCTTGCTGTTTTCTACAGACCCATTTTCTGTTTGAGACAAGAAAATAATTTTCCTACTGATACATAACAGGTACTTTTGGATCAGAATATTAAAGCATTTTATAATGATACATTATGGAGTCTGATAGTATGTGTGTGATACTTGTCATGTCACTAACGTTGTGGTCATTAATTCATTAGTGTTACTGTTTTAATATCTTGCCTTCCTTTTTCTAGTACCTGAGACTGGTCTACTTGATGTTTTTTCATTCTAAATAGAGTCGTTCCATTAACAAATGTACCTGGACTTCCTACTCATTTCTACAACATTTCAAACGTTTGAAGAAGTGTTGATTCCAACACGATAGGCCAAGATTATATATATATATATATATATATATATATATATATATATATATATATATATATATATATATATATATATATATATATATATATATATGTAATATGCAATAAGATCACAGTAAACAGGTGATGTCAGAATATGCAAAATAACCACTGTGAAAGAATAGGGAAATTCAAAGCGCATTCGTGACTTCTCACATTATCAAGAAACTATAAAAACAATGCAACAAAGGAAGGAATATGAAGGGTCAAGACTACACCTCACCATCACATCCCACAACAACAACAAAAAAACACCTGACGCGTGACGACACCCGACCCATATGAAAGGAGGAACACTGCAGCAGGCCTGTTGACCCATACTAGGCAAGTCCTTCGCAATCCATCCCACTAACAAAATATTTGCCCAATCCTAATACTCTACCCAAGAATTAAGATTTATTATTTGTCCAATGCATTAAATTCTAAATGAATCTAATTTATATAAACCAAAAAAATTATTCATATTTTCAAAGCTGCTTTTTATGAAACAAGAATCAATTATATTCCTGTCGACCATGGATTTGCTTGACACAACTTTCTCAACTTTTTGAAAATCAATTGGATGGATAAAATCTCTCACATGAATAAATAGAGCATTGGAATCTTGTCCAGTTCTAATGCTATATTTATGTTGTTTTAATCTTAGTTCGAAACTTTTACCAGTTTGACCGTAATAAACTTTATCGCAAATTTTTCGAGGAATCTTACACATCCGTCAGCATTTTGGGGGGAATTCTTTATCAAAAGTTTTTTTATACTGTATCAAGTTTTTTAAATACAACTTTGAAATTAAAAATCTTAAGAGAAGGGATATCAACCAAGTTTTCATGGTAAGGGAGAACCAACATATTTTTAGTTGAATAAGGTTGGGTGAATGAGGTTGTTTCTTGGGTATTTCAGATCATTAACTATTTCATAAATTTTGGGTATTTCTTCATCTATGAACTCTGAACTACAAATACGTAAAACTCTCAAAAATATTGATGAGAAAACCGGCAGTTTAACTCTATCTTGATGTGACGAATAATAGTGTACATAGGAACAGTTATTTGTAGGTTTCCTGTAAATTTTAAATTTGAATTCATTATTACTCTTAATAATTAAAACATCTAGAAAAGGCAATGAGTTATTTTCCTCAAACTCAACACTGAAGTTTACAGAATGGGCTAAGCTATTTAATTTAACAAGAAAATGGTTTATATCTACATTCTTAGGCATAAGACACAAAATATCATCGGCATATCTGAACCATTTAGTTCTGTTAGGGAGGATTGTGTTAAGCAATCTTGTTTAGGTTACTAAGAACAGGTGAAAGAGGATTTCCCATTGCCATACCAAACTTCTGAGTGTAAAACTTATCATTAAATACAAATTTTGCATCAACAAAGCAAAGATTAATAAGTTTAATGATAGTAAGAACTGGCAATAGTAAATCGTAAATCGAAACTTAAATCATCAACTGGAACATTTGTAAACAAAGATGTAACATCAAAACTAACCATGTTAAAATCATTTAAGTCCGTCAATGAGCTTAATTTATCAACTAATTCTATGTTTTTAGTAACATTGAAGTTAGAAATTTTTGCCAACAATAGGGTTCAAAATGTCGACAAGCCATTTAGATAATTTATATGAAACTTAACCTATTAAGCTAATAATTGGTCTGACTGGATTACCTGGTTTATGTGTTTTTGTTAATCTATATATGTAGGGTAAAGATGGATTAGTGGAAGCAATTTTTTTAATTAATACATCTTTGCCTTTCAATAGAAGTTTTATTGTTTTATTGAAATTGCTGTTAACGGTTACTGAGGGATTCTTTCTAAGTTTAGATTAGGTTTCATTATCATCTAAGAGATTATTCATGTTATCTTTGTAATCATTTTCTTTGTTAATTACTCTTGCATTTATTTTATCTGCTTTAGTAAGGCGCAATTTTTTATTAATAAGTGTATCATAAGACTTAAAGAATCTTTGAGGGCAATTGGGAATGTTTGGTTTTAACATAGAGCTATATACCATCCCCTTACTAATATTAATTTTATCAATGGATAAATCAGAAGATTTTTCAAAATTACAAAAGACTTTTGCAATTTAAACATTATGAAGTTTTTCTTGAAGTTGCAAAACTTAGACCAAAACCTAGAGCAGCAGTTGTATTTTTATCTAACATTTCATCTGATAAGTTAATTGCAAAATTGTTATTAGCATGCTTTGTCCAATCTCTGTTTTCTATTAAAATGTCTAATTTTCTTTGTTTATTATAGCAATGATCTAACATACTATGTTTCCATTCTGATGGAATGGCCTGATTAAAGGAGTATTTTTTGTTTCTCAATATTTTAAGTGCTTCCTTCTCCTGTATTTTAATAATTTAAATATGTTTCTGAAGAATAATTCTCATAAAATCATCAAAAGAACTATCTGTTATGTCAAAGATGATATTAGGTAAAAGAGATGTGGAAAATACTGTATATATTTTCCATAAATTCAGTATTTATATGTAAATAGATGGCCATACTGTATTTAATAATATATATGTCAAAGAAAACGGAAAGCCTGCGTCTGCGTAGACGGGACTCGCCATCTTGGTTTTGAATTGGATACAACGTTAGTGTAATGGGAAGGAATTTTCGTGCTCTAGTGGTTAAAATTGGGCTGACACCTCTCAAATAGGAGGCGAAATTGTTGGACATGCATTCCTGCATAACTTGAGATATCAGACGACTGGACAAGACAGCTCCAGGAACCTCAGATAAGCTCTCTAGATTTGTGTATAATTCTGACCAGTGTTTTCATAAATTTAGTTAATGAGGTTTTTCTGAGTATGATAAAACTTAATATCCAGTCAAATTGGTGAGTGATATTAAGATATATTTTCCTTCCGTTATGTATATGTGTATTTATATATAATCATCTTTTAATTTAATATACAGTTCACAAATTTATATATTTACCAGAATTCCTGGTGATGTATAATTCATTTAATTAATAGGTCCAGAGCAACTTGTGGATATGACAGTGGTAGGTATCGAAGGGGGACATTTTTGCGACCTAGGTGTCCCAAATTCCAACTTGTCTAACTGATAAATAATAATTATCTATGTTCATTTACTGTTATGTACATAATTATACATACAGATAAATGCAATTTTCCACAAGAGACTTGGGCAAGAATTGTTCATTCAAACAGTTTTTTTTAAAAATTAAGTCGTATTTTTAGCTTGCGGGACTTGATCAGTGCAGAAGAAAACTGTGAAACTAAAGAAATATGATTAGGAAAATTTACCGAGAACATTCTGAAGGGTCGCGTGGTATTCATTAATGCAATAAGATCACAGTAAACAGGTGTTATCAGAATATGCAAAACAACCACAGTGAAAGAATAGTGAAATTCCAAGCGCTTTCGTGACTTCTCACATTATCATGGAACTATAAAAACAATACATCAAAGTAAGGCATATGAAGGGTCAAGAATACACCTCACCATCACATCCCACAACAAAGAAACACCTGACGCGTGACGACACCCGACTCATAAGAAAGGAGGAACACTGCAACAGGCCTAATGGCCCGTGCGAGGCAGGTCCAATTCACCCACCGGCTTAAGCCAACGCCTTGACCTAGTCAGGTCAATTACATTCACTTAAGGGAGGAGCAAGGCATCTGACCTAGTAGCACAAGCTTGTCAGGTCCAACTCACACCCACCCACACCCACTCGTGTATTTATCCAACCTATTTTTCAACTACACAACGTCTTAGCTTCTATGATGGCATTCGGGAGTTTGTTCGACTCATCCACAAATCTATTACCAAACTAGTGCTTTCCTATATCCTTCCTGAATCTGAATTTTTCCAATTTAAAACCATTGCTCTAAGTCCTGTCTATGCTAGATATTTTTAGCACGCTATTTACATCCACTTCATTAATTCCTGTTTTCCATTTATACACCTCAGTCATATCATCCCCTAATTCTACGCCTTTCTAGAAAGTGTAGATTCAGGGTTCTCAGTCTATCCTCATAGAAAAGATTTCTGATACATGGGATCAACTTTGTCATCCTCCTTTGTACGTTTTCCAATGCATTTATATCCGTTCTGTAATACTGTGACCAAAATTGTGCAGCATAATCTAGATGAGGCCTAACCAAAGATATATTGAGTTAAAGAACAATCTGAGGATTTCTATTATTTATACATCTTGATATGAAGCCAGGGATTCTGTTAGCTTTATTGCGAACACTTATGCATTGTTATCTTGGTTTCAGATTACTGCTATATGTTTCACTGCAAACACTTGTTCTACACACCCCCTACCCTTCCTAAAGCCTCCTTGTTCATCTATCCTACTCTGCTTCTTATTCTTAATTCTTTCAAAAATAACTCTACCATGCACTTTACCAAGTATACTCAACAGACATATTCCCTTATAATTTTTACACCCTCTTTTGTCCCCTTTGCCTTCATACAAAGGAACTATGCATGCTCTCTGTCATTCTCTAGGTACCTTACCCTCTTCCCTACATTTATTAAATAAAAACACTAACCACTCCAAAACTATATCCCCACCTGCTTTTAACATTTCTATATTTATCCCATCAATCCCATCTGCTTTATCCCCTTTCATTCTACCCATTGACCTATGTACTTTCACGACACTCACAACTGGTTCTTCCTCATTCCTATAAGATGTTATTACTCCTTACCCTATACACGAAATCAAAGTTTCCCTATCTTCATCTACATTTAACAATTCCTTAAAATAATCCCTCCATCTTCCTGATTGCTCTAACTCTCCATTTAATAACTCTCCTCTCGTATTTTTAACTAACAAATCCATTGGTTCTCTAGGCTTTCTCAACTTATTAATCTCACTCCAAAACTTTTTCTTATTCTCAACAAAATTTGTTGATAACATTTCACCCACTCTCTCATTTGCTCTATTTTTACATTGTTTCAACACTTTCTTAACCTCTAATTTTCTCTCCATATACTCCTCCCTCCATGTATCACTTCTACTTTTCAAGAATCTCTCATATGCTAACTCTATACATCATTCCACCAATCGCTCTTCTTCCCTCCTGCACCCACTTTCCTGTAACCACAAACTTCTGCCGAACACTCTAACACTATATTTTTAAACTTACCCCATACATCTTCTATCCAATTGTCTGTATTCTCACTACCCCATCTGTCCTCCAAACAGTTTATATCTTACCCTAACTGCCTCCTCCTTTACTTTATAAACCTTCACCTCTCTTACTTGCTGCTTCCATTTTCCTTGTATCACGTCTGTACATCTGATGTCGGTTAGGCTGGAAGGAAGTTATGAAAGAGGACCATGGATCACAAGAGGGTAATCCACAATAGACAAGAAAGCTCAGCTGTATTTTTAACATGTTAACAGTAACAAAAATATTATTCACTGGGAGGTAATTGCTATCACACATAAATCTAACTGTAGCATCAGATAAAAAATCACTTAACTATAGTCTCAGAAAGACAATGGAACCAGAAGCTGTTTTTCACTTCATCCTTAAAAAGTGCCATTGCAGTTCCCAACTTCAATCAGAGCGCTTGCATTGGAATTGAAATAACAGAGTGAAGCACTGCAGCGAGCCTGTTGACCCATGCTGGAGTTAATTCCGCTCACCTTCATCCAGACCAGATTCTCCCCACTCCTTTGATTCCTGACCTGGCACTCCACACTCCTGAACTGATGCTCTACTTGTACTCACCTGATGGATTTCCTCTCCCTACATAAACATGTTCCTGTCTTACATTTTGAATGTGATAAGAATTTCAGTTGGAGTTTGAAATATTCATACGCTTTATCTTCTGCGTTTCTCTCATTCTGTGCGTTCCTACTGAGCATGTATTTAGGTAAACCACATCAAGAAGCCACAGTCATCTTCAGTACTTTCAGAGATATACCTTCGTTTGAAGTTGAGTACTTAGAGGAGTAAATCAAAGGTGTGCCACAAAATAACGAAAATGTCGATGGAACACAAGATCTTTCAAGCACGGCGTCCGCATCAAAGCAAAATATAGAAATGAGACAGCCACGGGGCAACTCCCGACAGTTCGAGAGAAAACTCAAGATGCCAAATAAAAACAAAATTATTCTTGATGTTACATTTCTTACGATCATCTTCAGATTTAGTTCGGCTGATATGAACAATAATCACTGAGAGGATTGATTTAAGTGAAGCAATCTTAAGTGAAGTCTGAGACGTTAATTTAATATACATCGGAAAGGAAACCAACATTAAGCGAATAATAAATTGATCCGCAGTTATGCATGTTTAGTTTAGTTAACATTGTTATTATTAATAGTTTGGCAGGTTGGAGACATTCGTATGTTTATGTTGTGCAAATAAACGATAAGGAAGATTACGAATTCCTACTTGGTAACTTGTAGCGAGACTCACAAGAGTATTTGCATGATATACTGAACTGAGATCTTTTGGATATCCTGTTCACTCGCAAAAAAATACTTACAATCATTGATCCAGGTATTATCCATTTGTTTGTTACCTCCAACGAAATATATTAAGGCAATGGATATTTCACTTCAATTTTCTCAATAATCCAGTGGCCTATATCAATTTATTTGTGTATGATTTGTTGCTTGGTTCTTATTAATATCGATGTTCTGTTTTCTGAAATGAAGTTTAAATTTATGTATTACATGTAACTTTTGTCCACTCGCTTACAAAGTAATATTTCCATATCCCTTGTCAAAACAGATCTTAAAATGAATGTGGGAAGGCGGGGGGGGGGGAGATTTGAAGGAGGGAGGCGGCTGAAAGCTGCCAGTAGACGTCATATTAGTACTAGTGTTTGTTTTAGTACTAGTGTTTATTTTAGTACTAGTGTTTATTTTAGCACTAGTGTTTATTGCATTTTTGTTTTGTTCTGGAGTTGAACTGTGATTCCTGTGAGGATGATTACCGAAAGTGTGTCAGGTGTCCGGAAAGTTGATGTTATGTTTGTGGGGGATTTGTCGTTAACGTGAAACAGAGAAATATTATACACTTTGTCAACAACAAAACAAGCTTACTACATATGTCTTGGTGTGAACGTTAGAGAACAGGATGAATTATGAGCTCCCTGTGAAGTCTGTTTTGTTTATGCTGAAGAACTAAGCCAGTGAACAAAAAAAGTATGAGAAAATAAAAATCGTTTTAGTGTTCCAATGATTTTAAAGGAACCAAAAAAAACTCAGCGATAGATGCTACTTTTGCTTCTATACAAGCATACAACACAAAATAAAAAAGTGATTTTTTTTTTAATATAAAAGTTTGATGTGAATTATAATGTTGATGATTCAAGACATTTAAACGATTCCTCTAAAAGAAGTTTTAATGCAGATCTTCTAAACCAGGGGATTTAAATCTCTTTCACTATGAATGCCACATCGTATATTTTACACATTTTTTGAGGGCCCATTAAAAAAATTTGTCTAATAAATAAATGTAAATGAATAAAATTTAAATGAATAAGTGGTTGAAGTAACTTACAATGAGGGTTCATTAGCTTCACTATTTATAAATCTTTGAAGCTGCTGCGCACATGTGGCCCGCGGGCCCAGTTGGCCGACCCCTGTTCTAAATAATGGTAATCCTCTGTTCATGCGGGCCATTCTGAGCTTTTGAAGGGAAGCAATGAAAATCTGGAGCTGATTCTCAATAAGATTAACAACAAAGACAACAGATGGATGGTTTGTGGCGACCAAAATGGCTGTGCTTGGACAACAGTTAGGATACATAATGTTTCCCTGTTTCTTGTATGAAGGGGACAACAGAGTCGAGAGTCTGCACTGGTTCCAGAAACATGTTGGTCTGTGTGTTGGTCATGTCAGCGTTGCTCACAAGGATGATCATAAGAAGTTTAATATCATTATTATCTTTTTTTTTGAGCTACTCACTTCTCTCTTCTCATTCTCTCTTAAAACCGTCGGTAGACTCCTTTGGCTCTTTCTTTCCTATTTTTTTTTCATGTCGGTACCTTTAATGGAAGATAATTTTTTACTTAATGATGTAGATCTCATTTACCCTTAATGCGAAAAAGATTTGGAAGATTCGGTTAGCAGTGCTCTAAAGTCAAGACAACAGTGGACAAATGTTCACAATAAAGCCAATAAAACTCTCGGTTTTGAATGAAGACCTAAAAATAAAAGGAATCCTTAGGTTGTGGAAAAAAAACACACATACGTAGAATAATTCGATCCTTTATTGACTACGCTTCGCTCATGAAGTCACACACAAATCTACCTGAACAGAGTACATTAGCATAGAGTAAATATACATGTGGGAAATGCTGAGAAGAGGATGGATTTGAGAAGGAATTGCTGTGTAGAATAACTATGACGAAATTTCCTAGCAAGGGGTTCAGCTGCGTTGTAAAAGCTGTTATTATGAATGATATTGTTGGATATACAAATGATTCCAAGATTCTACGACAATGAGTGTCTTCCCTGGCGATGAGTTTTGTGTCTATGAAGTTGATTACATGGTTGTGAAAGTTCAGGTGTAAAACATAGGCATTCCTCAAATTGTCCATTTGGCCTGAGTATTGGTGTTCTGAAATATATGGTTGGAGGTCTTTGGATGTCTCGCCCATGTATAATTGGTTGCAATCGTTGCAAGGGACTACGTGTATATCTGCAGTGGATTGATCCTTGTGGCGTCCTGTACTGTGATGTCTATGATGGTGGAGGATGTGGAGGTAGATTCTTAGAATACGGTATTGGAAAGGATGTTGGAGACGTGTTTGACAGTGGGGTTAGTGAGAGGACTATGTATCTTCTCTCTGCGGTATCTTGTCTTGGTGAGTTGAAGAAGCTCTTATATACACAGTGACTGCAGTCTGTCATGAAATGAAGTGAAGATCATCAAAGAAAGGAAGAGTGTCATCGACTTTTTCTAGTGTAAATTGGATAGAGGGTTCGACCTGATTGAATTAGTGTTGGATAGCGGGAAAGTTGAAGCGTCTGGTAGTTATGATGAGAATGTCGTCAACATAACGGAGCCAGGTGACCGAAGAAGGAAAAATAGGGGAATAATAGAGGTAAATCGATCAGCTTCTATGTGTTAAATGTGTAGGTTCACCATTACAGCACTAAGTGGGGAACCTATACACGGAACATCTAGAAGCCGAGCGATTTTCCACTGTTATGTTGACAACATTCTCATTATAACTCCCAAACGCTTCAACGTTCCTGCTCTCAAACACAAGCTCATCCAAGTCGAGCCCTCAATCCAGTTTACACTAGAAGAAGTCGACAACACTCTTGGATATATACATGAGTGAGAGGGGTTGGACTTTAGTGGAACTTGCACATGAGTAAATTGAATAATCAAAGGTTATAGCTTAGGTAGCACTGAAAATTAGGTTGGGCAAATATTCTGTTAGTGGGATGGATTGTGAAGGACCTGCCTAGTATGGCCCAACAGGCCTGCTGCGGTGTTTCTCCCTTCTTATGTCCTTATGTTACATCTGCTAATTAGGTCCTCACTCCTACGTCTGCCAACATCGTTGCCTCCCGCATGGAGGCAGATAGAGGGAATGTTCCCATTACTTTTCATGACATTATTTAGACGGCTAACAGTATCCTCCATCCCAGGCCCAGGAAAACATACTCTCTGCTTCCTTTTCATATCTCTAAGACATAAAAGCCCTATCAGTAAACTTATCCTGACTGTTCCCAACTAAAACAAAGTTCTTACTTTCACTGGCGGAGTTTGTAGTGACGTTCTCAATGGTATTCATTGGTATAGCCTTCAATGGAAAGGTCTTCACTGGGGTTTCAAGGGATGTCAACTCAAAGCCTCATCTGCCAATGCGTCCTTGGTGCTCGTTGTGATGTTCCCACATAAAATGGGTTCGATTCGAGTTTCCACAGTATTCTTTTGGTACTTTGTTGTTTCTGCCACTCCTTCCGTCCTCTTGATCCTCAGTTTTGGCACATGTTGTCCGGCCACTGCCCAGGTTCCTCTCCTCACCTGAGGAATCACAACAGGAGGATTCCTACGAATCCTCTTGTTTTCCTTCGTCAATCTCCATATTTCGAGGTAATACCACCTACGACTGCTGCACGTCTCCTGCCTACAGTATATAAGCTACGTCATCGCACATATTATGTATTCTTTTCAAGATTGATGGACTAACCACATCGATTCAAGGCTGAAGGACTGATTACCTCAAACTCCTCCTGTTCTTCACCGTTCTCTTTTGTATGGACTGATGAAGCCTGTGTGTGGCGAAACGTTTCTTCATTTAAGATACCCAAGTGTTGCATGTGTGTCTAATTTATCAGGTTAGATAAATACATGAGTGAGAGGGGTTGGATTTGAGTGGGACTTGCACGTGAGTAAATAGGATTATCAAAGCTTATGGCTTAGGGTAGTGTTTATTCTGTTCGTGAGTTGGATTTGTGAAGGACGTGCTTAGTATAGGCCAACAGGCCTACTGCAGTGATTCTCCTTTGTTTTTATGTTCTTATGTAAGAAATAAACTATTGGAGTATAGAAGGGCTAGTGAGATAAAAGACAATTGGGTTGAAGATGTATGGGGAAGGTTGAAGAATGTAGTGTTAGAGTGTTCAGCAGAAGTTTGTGGTTACAAGAAAGTGGGTGCGGGAGGGAAGAGGAGCGATTGGTGGAATGATGATGTAAAGAGTAGTAAGGGAGAAAAAGTTAGCATATGATAGGTTTTACAAAGTAGAAATGATGCAATTAGGGAGGAGTATAGGGAGAGGAAGAGAGAGGTTAGAGAATGGTGAAGCAATGTAAAAAGAGAGCAAATTAAAGAGTGAGTGAAAAGTTATCAACATTGTTTTGAAAATAAGAAAATTTATGGAGTGAGATTAATCAGTTTAGGAAGCCTAGGGAACAGATGGATTTGACTGTTAAAAATAGAAGAGGAGAGTTATTAAATGGAGAGTTAGAGGGATCAGGAAGATGGAGGGAATATTTTGAGGAATTGTCAAATGTTGATGAAGACAGGGAAGCTATTGTTTCGTGTATAGGGCAAGGAGGAATAACATCTTGTAGGAGTGAGGAGGAGTGAGTTGTGAGTGTGGGGAAAGTTAGTGAGGCAGTGTGTAGAATGAAAGGGGATAAAGCAGATGGGAATGATGGGATAAAGATAGAAATGTTAAAAGCAGATGGGGGATGTACTTTTGGAGTGGTTGGTGCTTTTATTTAATAACTGTATTGAAGAGTGTGAGGTAGCTAGGGATTGGCAGAGAGCATGCATAGTTCCTTTGTATAAAGGCAAAGGGAGCAAAAGAGAATGAATACAAATATAGTGAAATAAGTCTGTTGAATATACCTGGTAAAATGTATGTTAGAGTTATTATTGAAAGAATTAAGAGTAAGAAGAAGAGTAGGAGAGCAGATGAACAAGGAGGCTTTAGGAAGGGTAGAGAGTGTGTAGGCCAAGTGTTTACAGTGGAACATATAGGTGAACAGTGCATAGATAAGGGTAAAGAGGTTTTTTGGCATTTATGGATTTGGAAAAGGCGTATGACAGGGTGGATAGGAGGGCAATGTGGCAGATGTTGCAAATGTATGGAATAAGAGGTAGCTTATTGAAGGCAGTGAAAAGTATTTACGAGGATAGTGAGGCTCAGGTTAGAGTATGTAGGAGAGACGGAGATTATTTCCTAGTAAAATTTGGCTTTAGACAAGGATGTATATCACTATGGTTGTTCTATATATTAATAGATGGCAAGAGGTTTGAGATTAAAAGATAAATCTAACACATAGTGGAAGTTGTCACAGTTGCTCTTTGTGATGACACTGTGCTTTTGGGAAATTCTGAAGAGAAATTGCAGAGATTGGTGGATGAGTTTGGTAGGGTATGTAAAAGATTTAAATTGAAAGTGAATATAGGAAGCAGGAAGGTGATGAGGATAACATAAAAATTAGGTAACGAAAGATTGGATATCAGGTTGGAGGGAGAGAGTATGGAGGAGGTGAATGTATTCATATATTTAGGAGTGATGTGTCAGCAGATGGGTCTATGAAAGATGAGGTGAATCCTAGAATTGACGAGGGGAAAAAAGGTGAGTGGTGCGCTGAGGAGTAGGTGGTGACAAAGAACATTGTCCATTGCAACAAAGAGGGAAATGTATGAGAATATAGTTATATCAACGCTCTTATATGGGTGGGAAGCATGGATTGTGACTGTTGCACCAAGAAGAAGGCTGTAGGCATTGGAGATATCGTGTCTGAGGGTAATGTGTGGTGTGAATGTAATGCAGAGAATTCATGGTTTGGAAATTAGGAGGAGGGGCAGGATTACCAAAAGTATTATTCAGAGGGCTGAGAAGGGGTTGATTTGGTTTGGACAAGTAGATAAGTTGGAGAAAATTAGAATGACTTCAAGAGTGTATAAATCTGTAGTGGAGGGAAGACGAGTTAGAGGTCAGCCTAGGAAAGGTTGGAGGGAAGGGGTAAAGGAGGTTTTGTGTGCGAGGGGCTTGAACTTCCAGCAAGGATGCGTGAGTGTGTTAGCTAGGAGTGAATAGAGACAAATGGTTTTAGGACTTGACGTGCTTTTGGAGTGTGAACAGGGTAATATTTCCGAAGGGATTCACTGAACTTGAGTCCTGGAGGTGGAAAGTACATTGCCTGCACTCTGAAGGAGGGGTATTAATGTTGCAGTTTTATAACTGTAGTGTAAGCACGCCTCTGACAAGATAGTGATGGAGTGAATGATGGTGATTTTTTCTTTTCCGGGCCACCCTGCCCTGGTGGGAAACAGCCGATGTGTTAATAAAAAAAATAGTATATAAATATTCATAACCATTTTTTTTGTGCTTACAAGATAAAGTAATTTCAAGAGATTTCAATCTTTCTTCGTAAGGAAGATTTCTTAAGCACTGGATTAATCATGTCATTCGTCGTTGAATGTTTTCTAACGAATTTATATCAATTCTGTAACATGGATACCAGAAATGAGCTGCATAATCTGGCCTTAGTAATTATGTATAAAGATGTATAACCTCTGGACTCCTGTTGCTTATACTTCTTGATATAAATCCCAGTAATCTGTTTGTCTTATATGGTATGCTAGAGTACGTTACATTTTATTTGGCGTATGGCATACACCCATATAGATATGCCTCTGGACCAGCGAACCAGGTACTAAGGGTTTGATGATCAAATGGGTTCTTTCATTACAGCAGAACCTAGGTTGAACCAGCCAATCGCATGGAAGGGCGCCAAAGCTGTGAAGCGATGTGGTTCTCTAGTGGAACAACTTTGTAAGATTTTCCTTCACTGCTGGTTGCTCATGGTTCACCGTATCTTGTGCTTGCATTTGCCTCATTGTACATGGTGTAAATACTGCACATATGCTATAATGCACTGTAAATACCAGCTTGTATTGGTGAAGGAAATGATTCAGTTATTCTCTACTGTTTTTTTGCTTGTTCCCAAATAGTAACCACATTACGATAAGATGTGCAGACCTCATCTACACCTGGGCTCGTATTTTCTTATAACAGGGTGATTCCATAACCTGTTTAAAAACTTGGAATGTAGTTAAATGGCTCAGATAACCGAGAAGTTGATAAATTAGACACATGTTCAACCCTTGATAACACTGGTCTGCATTTGGAATGTTTTTAGTTTTTATTTTTATTCATGGTTGTGAATTACATATTCCTCGGCTGCTGATTGTAAATGTCTAAACCATTTTGCTCTATCACATAAGGATTTTGAATAAAATGGAAATTAATGTTAAAAATGCGAATTTTTAATAAATCGTTAATTTATTAAAATTAGGCAAGTAATCATGGAAAAGCACATTCTGTTTTAAGAACATATGAATTCCAAATCAGCATGAATCAAATCAAATGATTTTATTAAAAAATATGCTCTTAATGGTTAGCCTACATATTGAATCAAAGGAAGAAGAGGGAGAACCGCTTTGATTTTCACTTGTGCTGTGCATCGAGACCATTATGTTTCAATGACCAGCAGTAATTCCCCATAATGATGACATTCCATTTGCCCTGATATCGAGTTTCCATGGTGCAAATATCCTGATGGAGCTGCTCTCCTTGTTAATCACTGTAGTCCACACAGTTGTTGGGAAAATAGTGAAGATGTGAGGGCAAAATGTGCATCTTCACACTCATTCTAGACCCAAGTTGTTGGAAACTTGAAATCAGGTCTTGGATCATTTTTTTCATATTCGGGTGAACGCCAGTTTCCCAGGAAGTTGTGGACAATCTCCCTGAATGAAAACCAGGCATTCACCTCGACACCTGCTAATGCTTCATCACAAACGCTTATCCTTCATCAATTCCCGAATCTGAGGGCCAACAAAGAGTCCTGCCTTTAGCTTGCCTTCACTTATAAGAACATGAGAAAGAAGGAACGCTGCAACAGGCCTACTGGCCTCTGCAAGGTAGGTCCAATTCTCCCACCGGCTTAAGCTCACTGACCCAGTGGCCTTAATAAGCTCACTGACCCAGTGACCTAATAAGCTCACTGACCGTCTGACCTCACTGACCTAGTGAGGTCAGACACGTCACTTAAGGGAGGAGCACAGCATCCGACCAAGGAGCACAAGCTAGTTAGGTCCAACTCTCACCCACTCATGTATTTATCCAATCCTTTTTTTAAAATACACAACGTCTTAGCTTCTGTGATGGTACTCCTTTACCAATCCAGTGCTTTCCTATATCCTTCTAGAATCTAAAGTTTTCCAATTTAAAACCATTGCTGCGAGTCCTGTCTATATTAGATATTTTTAGCAAGATATTTACATCCACTTTATTAATTCCTGCATTTATATCCATTCTGTAACATGGTGACCAGAACTGTGCAGCATAATCTAAATGAGGCCAAAACAAGGCTATATAGAGTTAAGAACATAAGAACATAAGAACGAAGGAACACTGCAGAAGGCCTACTGGCCCATGCGAGGCAGGTCCAAGTCTCCTACCGGCTTAAGCCAATGCACCCAACCTAGTCAGGTCAGGTCACATTGACTTAAGGGAGGAACACGGCAACCGACCTGGTAGCACAAGCTATCAGGTGCAACTCACACCCACCCACATCCACTCATGTATTTATCCAACCTATTTTTAAAGCTACACAACGTTCTGGCCTCTATAACTATCACTGTCATTTTGAAAATGACAGTGATGCTGACAGATGTCTTCTAGTAATTCCTAGTAAATGTTATGACATAATTATAAAGATTTCTCATGATTCTGCAGTCTCGGGTCATTTTTCTCATAGATAGACATTGAGAAGAACAGGAATTTGTGTTTTTGTCCAGAAATGTCTTCCAATATCTGTGAGTATTGTAGAAGCTGTTATAAATTCCAACTGTCATCACAGAGGAAGAACTGAAGGATGGGGCTAGTTTTTTTAGGAATGATTAAAAAGAAAAATTTAAAAATTATGGGATAAAATGTTTCTTACCTAAAAATAGCGCATAATTCTGGCAACATGTTAATGTAATTAGCTTGTTTGTATCATATTTCCAAGTATGTTTTTCCGAAAAAGTAATTTTTTCCTTCCTGTCATCAAAGAGACATGATGGCAATTCGTGTTTTTTTTTTCCTCCAAAAATTATGATTTTTATGAATGTTTCATTCTAAATACACTACACTGCAACTTCTCTGAGGACTTCATTTATATTCAGGGAGTGATAACAGCTGAGTCGCGTGTGTGCTGTCAACATGTGTCGAGGTGTGCAACATACTGAAATTTGGCGCGCCATGACCATAGAGTTTTACGGAAAACAATATATGTATAACTCTGAAATAAGGTCTTTCTGGATTTTATCTGGAGAGAGTTCCGGGGGTCAACGCCCCCGCGGCCCGGTCTGTGACCAGGCCTCCTTAGGTCAGTGTCCCAGGATGCGACCCACACCAGTCGACTAACACCCAGGTACCCATTTTACTGATGGGGAACATAGACAACAGGTGGAAAGAAACACGTCCAATGTTTCTACTCTGGCTGGGAATCGAACCCAGGCCCTCACCGTGTGAAGCGAGAGCGTTAACCACCAGGCGAAAAGTATTTATACGAGTGTCATGATTTTTGCACAAGTTATTGAGTAATGATGGTTCTACTAGCATATAAAGGGGATTTGCGATGTTTTTTACCATTATATTCTTATTGATTTTTTCTCCCAAAATATTCCTTAAAAAATAAATAAAGTTCAACATTTTTTATTATGCAATCTATTGACATTTTCGCTCAAACGGTGTTAGTACCCTTATCTTTCATCTGATGTCAACTAGAGTCTTGTACATCTTCGCAATTCGCAAGAGTAGGGCACTATTTATATTTATCTTTTAAGGCAAAAAGTCATTACAAACACAGTGTGTAGGCTTCAAATGCTGCTTAAATCACTGTGAAAATTTCATTGGAATTAGACCAAAAATAAACAAAGAAATTAATTTTTTTAGCGCCTCCTTGATAGAGATCCATTGGAAAATATCAGTCTTTTCAGTCTAGTTTTCAAAGGTTGCTGTAGATGTCGTTGATCCTCTTATACCTTATTATTCAGAAGGCCATTAATATACATTCATTTTAATATATAACATTACCAGTTTCCCAGAACCTGTACTCTAATAATTATTACTGAAGTCAAATTCAGCGCTAAACTGCTATTCCATTGAAATCCATTATTTCCACCGAAGTCACAGAAGCTTTACTTTATATATTTTCTTGTGTAAGCATACCAAAAGAAATTCTTACAGGTCAAGGAGCACAGTTGTCTCCTGAGCTTATGGACCAAGATAATAAATAAGACACTTCTGGAAACGTTTCGCCAGCCAGTGGCTTCGTCAGTCCGAAGAAGAGAAACGGTGGAAAATGAGGAATGTCAGGTAATCCGTCCCTCAGTCTGGAGCTTTGTTCAGTTCATCAAGCTTCACTAATGGATTGAACATATTGACTAAAGGCTGAGGGAGCGATTACCTCACGCTCCTTTACATCTTCCACCGCTTCTCCGCAATGGACCGAAGAAGCCACTGGCTGACCACACGCTTCCAGAATAAAGACACCCACATGTTGCACAAGCGTCAAATTGTCAATATTCTAAACCACTTAATCATGGACCCAAGTTACTGGAAACGAGACTATTCACCACACCTTACAACCTAAGTTGTAAACGGAAAGTGAAACACCAACGTACTAGTCTCAAGTCAATACTCATCAGTCTTTGCTCTATTAAACCAATGGACTGACCGTGATATTTACCATGAGCTGTGTTCGCTATGCACGATGTTTTAAGTGACTTCTTGGGAATTCATGTTTTTCTAGTCACTAGAATAAAAGCTCGAGGTTCTTTGCATATTCTAAATTGTGGTCAAAGGATAATAAGCAACCAGGAGTTCAGACTACATATTAGTTAATTTTTAAAGTCTCCAGAATAAATTGTAAGAAACAGCTGATTTAGTGGTAAAGAACTTAAATAGTTAAAGAACAACCTGAGGACTTCTATTATTTATACTTCTTGATATGAAGCCAAGGATTTTGTTAGCTTTATGGCGAATACTTATGCACTGTTAACAGTCTTGGTTTCAGATTACTACTAACCAGAACTCCTAAATCCTTTTTGCAATCAGTAATATTAAAATCTACATTATTTAATTTATATGTGGAAACTTTGACTTCAGGTACTTGAAAGCAGTTCCATTCTTGTTCAAGGCCTTCACAAAGTTTTTCCTAAGTCTTAATTTGATGTGGAGTGGTGGCAGCAGAATATTCTTGGGGTCAACTAGTGGCACAGTTTTCACGTTCTGATTGCCGGGTAAGAAGCTGGCTCTTGGTGGTCAGTCTTTTTGTTTGTATTGCTGGCTTTCTTCCCTACTGTCCCAAAGACACAGAAAACAGGTATACTAGGTGTATCTACCTTGAAAATCTATTAGGAGAGCAATAACTTTCAAATCGCCACAAATGAGAAAATTGTGATTCTGGTACTTGATTGCAGATATTAGCTTCTTCATATTTGCTTAAGTTTCAGACATTTGGACACTATGGCCAATTGTCACAGATGCAGCTGTGTTGCCATTGTAGAGAAGTACAGCCTTTAAACTTCTTTTAGAAGAATCAATGAAGTCTCTCAATCTGCTTTGTATGACAAACTCATGTGTTCAATAAGGACAGAAATATTTGAACAGAAAACTAAAGATTCCTCTTTGTCAAAGAACTGAGTGAATTCCGCTTCACGATGACGGTACCAAGCGAATGTTGTTCCAGGACCTAGAAGCCTGTGTTCCTTCAGTCTAGAGCCAAGTAACT
>NC_091318.1:40296363-40331363 GCF_038502225.1 Cherax quadricarinatus
ACCCTTCCTCAGCCCTCTGGACAACAGTTTTGGTAATCCCGCACCTCCTCCTAACTTCCAAACTACGAATTCTCTGCATTATATTCACACCACACATTGCCCTCAGACATGACATCTCCACTGCCTCCAGCCTTCTCCTCGCTGCAACATTCATCACCCACGCTTCACACCCATATAAGAGCGTTGGTAAAACTATACTCTCATACATTCCCCTCTTTGCCTCCAAGGACAAAGTTCTTTGTCTCCACAGACTCCTAAGTGCACCACTCACTCTTTTTCCCTCATCAATTCTATGATTCACCTCATCTTTCATAGACCCATCCGCTGACACGTCCACTCCCAAATATCTGAATACGTTCACCTCCTCCATACTCTCTCCCTCCAATCTGATATTCAATCTTTCATCACCTAATCTTTTTGTTATCCTCATAACCTTACTCTTTCCTGTATTCACCTTTAATTTTCTTCTTTTGCACACCCTACCAAATTCATCCACCAATCTCTGCAGCTTCTCTTCAGAATCTCCCAAGAGCACAGTGTCATCAGCAAAGAGCAGCTGTGACAACTCCCACTTTGTGTGTGATTCTTTATCTTTTAACTCCACGCCTCTTGCCAAGACCCTCGCATTTACTTCTCTTACAACCCCATCTATAAATATATTAAACAACCACGGTGACATCACACATCCTTGTCTAAGGCCTACTTTTACTGGGAAAAAATTTCCCTCTTTCCTACATACTCTAACTTGAGCCTCACTATCCTCGTAAAAACTCTTCACTGCTTTCAGTAACCTACCTCCTACACCATACACTTGCAACATCTGCCACATTGCCCCCCTATCCACCCTGTCATACGCCTTTTCCAAATCCATAAATGCCACAAAAACCTCTCTAGCCTTATCTAAATACTGTTCACTTATATGTTTTACTGTAAACACCTGGTCCACACACCCCCTACCTTTCCTAAAGCCTCCTTGTTCATCTGCTATCCTATTCTCCGTCTTACTCTTAATTCTTTCAATTATAACTCTACCATACACTTTACCAGGTACACTCAACAGACTTATCCCCCTATAATTTTTGCACTCTCTTTTATTCCCTTTGCCTTTATACAAAGGAACTATGCATGCTCTCTGCCAATCCCTAGGTACCTTACCCTCTTCCATACATTTATTAAATAATTGCACCAACCACTCCAAAACTATATCCCCACCTGCTTTTAACATTTCTATCTTTATCCCATCAATCCCGGCTGCCTTACCCCCTTTCATTTTACCTACTGCCTCACGAACTTCCCCCACACTCACAACTGGCTCTTCCTCACTCCTACAAGATGTTATTCCTCCTTGCCCTATACACGAAATCACAGCTTCCCTATCTTCATCAACATTTAACAATTCCTCAAAATATTCCCTCCATCTTCCCAATACCTCTAACTCTCCATTTAATAACTCTCCTCTCCTATTTTTAACTGACAAATCCATTTGTTCTCTAGGCTTTCTTAACTTGTTTATCTCACTCCAAAACTTTTTCTTATTTTCAACAAAATTTGTTGATAACATCTCACCCACTCTCTCATTTGCTCTCTTTTTACATTGCTTCACCACTCTCTTAACCTCTCTCTTTTTCTCCATATACTCTTCCCTCCTTGCATCACTTCTACTTTGTAAAAACTTCTCATATGCTAACTTTTTCTCCCTTACTACTCTCTTTACATCATCATTCCACCAATCACTCCTCTTCCCTCCCGCACCCACTTTCCTGTAACCACAAACTTCTGCTGAACACTCTAACACTACATTTTTAAACCTACCCCATACCTCTTCGACCCCATTGCCTATGCTCTCATTAGCCCATCTATCCTCCAATAGCTGTTTATATTTTACCTTAACTGCCTCCTCTTTTAGTTTATAAACCTTCACCTCTCTCTTCCCTGATGCTTCTATTCTCCTTGTATCCCATCTACCTTTTACTCTCAGTGTAGCTACAACTAGAAAGTGATCTGATATATCTGTGGCCCCTCTATAAACATGTACATCCTGAAGTCTACTCAACAGTCTTTTATCTACCAGTACATAATCCAACAAACTACTATCATTTCGCCCTACATCATATCGTGTATACTTATTTATCCTCTTTTTCTTAAAATATGTATTACCTATAACTAAACCCCTTTCTATACAAAGTTCAATCAAAGGGCTCCCATTATCATTTACACCTGGCACCCCAAACTTACCTACCACACCCTCTCTAAAAGTTTCTCCTACTTTAGCATTCAGGTCCCCTACCACAATTACTCTCTCACTTGGTTCAAAGGCTCCTATACATTCACTTAACATCTCCCAAAATCTCTCTCTCTCCTCTGCATTCCTCTCTTCTCCAGGTGCATACACGCTTATTATGACCCACTTCTCGCATCCAACCTTTACTTTAATCCACATAATTCTTGAATTTACACATTCATATTCTCTTTTCTCCTTCCATAACTGATCATTTAACATTACTGCTACCCCTTCCTTTGCTCTAACTCTCTCAGATACTCCAGATTTAATCCCATTTATTTCCCCCCACTGAAACTCTCCTACCCCCTTCAGCTTTGTTTCGCTTAGAGCCAGGACATCCAACTTCTTTTCATTCATAACATCAGCAATCATCTGTTTCTTGTCATCCGCACTACATCCACGCACATTTAAGCATCCCAGTTTTATAAAGTTTTTCTTCTTCTCTTTTTTAGTAAATGTATACAGGAGAAGGGGTTACTAGCCCATTGCTCCCGGCATTTTAGTCGCCTCATACGACACGCATGGCTTACGGAGGAAAGATTCTTTTCCACTTCCCCATGGACAATAGAAGAAATAAAAAAGAACAAGAGCTATTTAGAAAAAGGAGAAAAACCTAGATGTATGTATATATATATATGCATGTGCGTGTCTGTGAAGTGTGACCAAAGTGTAAGTAGGAGTAGCAAGATATCCCTGTTATCTATATATATCCCTGTTATCTATATATATATATGTGTGTATTTTTGTATGAATGTCGTGTCGAATAGGTAAAACTGGTCAATTAGCATGAACTTATTGAAGTAATAGCATTACTTTGCTTATTTTGGCGATTTTGATGAATAGTGAAAATTACGAGTTTTAAGTAATTAGTCCCTCAGCCAGGTGTTGATGTAATCAATCCATCAATCTTGATAAGAATACAGCCTATGCGCGAAGTACTGCAGAGAGATAAGGTGACTGATTACATTAAACTCCTGAATTTAAACATTCTTCTTTGTATTGGACTGATGATGCCACTGTGTGGTGAATCGTTTCCATAATAAATATTGTCAAGTGCTGCACATATGTCTAATTTATCAAAAAAGTTTGAATATAGAGCATCCAACTTTGCTACCGTTCATACTTCCCCGAATATCTCTTCTTCATAGATGTCATTATACCACAACTCCCTCAATATATATCTTACCCTCACGTGTGAATCCACTATTTACAAATATCCTCTCCATAATTTCTTTAAATTTCTTGATTAGTGTCAAGCAATTATAAAAAATTGCCTTTGATCTGCTTCTTACTATATCATATTAATTCCTACACGAGTCCTGAAGATAATTTCATTGCGAATATATTTTGTTACTTTTATCAGATTTGTTAGCAATATCATTACTCTTGTCCCTATTTACAGAACTCCGTGTTCAGGTATATATATATATATATATATATATATATATATATATATATATATATATATATATATATATATATATATATATATATATATATACATGTATGTATATATATATATATATATATATTATATATATATATATATATATATATATATATATATATATATATATATATATATATATACATGTATGTATATATATATATATATATATATATATATATATATATATATATATATATATATATATATATATATATATATATATATATATACGTATATATATATTTGTCCTAGGTAGTAACTTGGTAGACAGCAACCGCCCAGGGAGGTACTACCATCCTTCTAAGTGAGTGTAAAACGAAAGCCTGTAATTGTTTTACATGATGGTAGGATTGCTGGTGTCCTTTTTTTCTGTCTCATGAACATGCAAAATTTCAGGTACGTCTTGCTACTTCTACTTACACTCAGGTCACACTACACATACATGTACAAGCGTATATATACATACCCCTCTGGGTTTTCTTCGATTTTCTTTCTAGTTCTTGTTCTTGTTTATTTCCTCTTATCTCCATGGGGAAGTGGAACAGAATTCTTCCTCCGTAAGCCATGCGTGTTGTAAGAGGCGACTAAAATGCCGGGAGCAAGGGGCTAGTAACCCCTTCTCCTGTATATATTACTAAATTTGAAAGGAGAAACTTTGGTTTTTTCTTTTGGGCCACCCCGCCTCGGTGGGATACGGCCGGTGTGTTGAAAGAAAGAAATATATATTATATATATATGTGTGTGTGTGTGTATTTTTGTATGAATGTCGTGTCGAATAGGTAAAACTGGTCAATTAGCATGAACTTATTGAAGTAATTTGTGAAATATTATCTTACACATTTAAACTTATTTTTATACATTTCTGTTAATTTTAAAATTAATAATTTTGTTCCAAAAGAACCACAGAAAACTTACCTAACCTTATTAAAACAAGCGCAATTGAATTTAGACTAATCCAACTTTATATATTTTAGATAAGTTTGCAATAATTTAATAATAAACAAACGCAATGAAATATATTTTTCTCGTTAGGTTTATAATTATTTTTGCGAAATTATTGCATAGACAAATTTTCACTTTCCTTATTCCACAAGAAGAGCGTTGCTATTTAAGCAAACATCGCAAATTTTACCTATTCGGTACGATGTATATATATATATATATATATATATATATATATATATATATATATATATATATATATATATATATATATATATATATATAACTTTCATTGACGGAGCCATGATCTGGGATAATCTAACGAATTCTGAAACCAGACCTCCTCCCCCCAACAACTACAAACAGTCGCACTGGGATAACCCGATAGTGGAGAAAATAGCCTCAACAATGCTTCACAGTGTGTCAGGGAAGGATAGAGCCCGCCGCCTGGCAGTGAGAGCTCCTCATGCAGGGGACTTTCTGTTGGCTGTTCCTAACTCCAGTCTTGGCACACGCCTCGACCCACAGACCATCCGCATTGGTGTTGCCCTTCGACTTGCCGCCCCTATTCTCGCCGAACACAGGTGTATTTGTGGCAGTGACGCAGCAGACCGATTCGGGTACCATGGTTTTGTGTGCCGTAAATCCGAAGAAAAGATTACAAGACATGAGGTTAATAACATTATCAAGAGAAGCCTCACAACAGCCGGGTGCCCAGCAGTAAGGGAGCCACCCCAACTATGCAGATCTGATGGCAGCCAGAAGCGTCCACATGATATCATACTTCAAGCCTGGACAGACGGCAAGCAGGTGGTGTGGGACTACACATGTGCATCTACCTTGGCTGATACCTATCTCCAGTACACTAGAGAGGAAGGAGGGGCAGCCGCCAGCTTCAGGGAGTCCTAGAAGTCTAGAAAATATGGAGAACTTGCCCATCATTATATATTCCCATAGGCTCAGAGACTCTTGGCTCATGGGGAAAGAGTGCATCTAAGTTCCTTAAGGAGCTAGGCAAAAGACTCATCGGGGTAACTAGGGGTCTCAGGGCAGTTAGTTTTCTGTTCCAGCGACTCAGCGCTGCTGTTCAGAGGGGTAATGCCTGCTGTATTTTGGGCACGTGCCCCAGCTCTGAGGAGCTGGATGAGATTTTCGCATTATAATCAGTGACAAACATGTAACAATATATACTAGACATGTATCTCTCACATCTTATGCACTGTATATGCCATCTTTATATCAACAATGTATCTCTTGAACCTTTTGTACCATATTATATATATATATATATATATATATATATATATATATATATATATATATATATATATATATATATATATGTGTGTGTGTGTGTGTTTGTGTGTGTGTAATACAGTACATGAGGTGTGAAAGATACATGTCTAGTACATATTGTTACATGTTTGTCACTGATTATAATGCGAAAATCTCATTCAGCTCCTCAGATATGGGGCGAGTGCCCAAAATACAGCAGGCATTACCCCTCTGAACAGCAGTGTTGAGTCACTGGAATGGAAAAGTAACTGCCCTGGGATCCCGAGTTACCGTGATGTAACTTTTGCCTAGCTCCTTAAGGACCTTAGAAGAACTCTTTTCCCATAAGCCAAGGGTCCCCGAGTCTACGGGAGCAAGCATGTAATAATGGACAAGTTCTCTGTATTTTCTAGACTTTTGGGACTCCCTGAAGCTGGCAGCTGCCCGTCCTTCCTCCCTGGTGTACTGGAGATAGGTATTAGCCAAGGTAGATGCACATGTGTAGTCCCACACCACCTGCTTGCCGTCTGTCCAGGCTTGAAGTGTGATACCATGTGGACGCTTCTGGTTGCCATCAGATCTGCATAGTTGGGGTGGCTCCCTTACTGCTGGGCATCCGGCTGTTGTGAGGCTCCTCTTGATAATGTTATTAACCTCCTGTCTTCCAATCTTTCCTTCGGATTTACGGCTCACAAGATCATGGTACCCCAATCGGTCTGCTGCTTCACTGCCACAAATACACCTGTGTTTGGCGAGAATAGGGGCGGCAAGTCGAAGGGCAACACCAATGCGGATGGTCTGTGGGTCGAGGCGTGTGCCAAGGCTGGAGTAGGGAAGAGCCAACAGAAAGTCCCCTGCATGAGGAGCTCTCACTGCCAGGAGGCGGGCTCTATCCTTCCCTGACACACTCTGAAGCATTGTTGGGCCATCCCAGTGTGACAACTTGTAGTTGCTGGGGGAAGCAGGTCTGGTTTCAGAGCCCGTTAGGCATGCTGGGTTGGTATGGTATGTGAAAGGTAGTGAACTTGACTGTGGTGGCCTGGTGGGGTTTTAGGGGCTGGTGAGGGGCTGGGAGGAGAAAACTGCCCTCCACAGTAGGAATGCCATTTAGGGATGGGTGGGGGAGGCGCACGTTGTTGGGTCGGGGGTAGCCCAGGGAGAGGGGTAAGGGGAGTACAATACACATGGACTTGCACACTGTATATTGTTCAGACTGTCTTAAAATACACACAACATTATTTGTTTCCCATGTACATCATGAAATATGTGGGTATGTGCACTGCTGAGCCCCAGTGTGTTCTCTCACCACCTACACACCGCGCCTCTTCTCCCTCCCCTGCGGCATGGGGGAGGCGGCACTGACTGGTCACATTGTTTTTCCATAACATATGTCTCTAATTATTCCATGTATCGACACTTAATCATTTCTAAGTTAACTGGAAGAATGGCGCATGGTTCTGGAGGTAGGTGTTTTTATGAGAGCTTTTCAAGGTTTGTATATACGATAATCTTGGCCGGCACTCACACACAGTGTTGGCCCTATTCTCCCCCACCCTCAATGGCCATCTTCCCTACTATCACCACTCATCAACCTTCACAAACTGAGCAACACTTCCACTATTTACGTTGAAACGATGCACTGGAATGTCTTCTCGCTGCATTGGAATCTTCCCAGAGCATTCACACTGAGCCCTGTTCAGTCTTGACCTGGTAAGTGTCTTTGATCGGGAGTTACAATTGAAAATCCCGCAGCTAGCCCGCCACACGTCTTGCCATGGTAATGGCATTTATATATATATATATATATATATATATATATATATATATATATATATATATATATATATATATATATATATATATATATATATATATAAAATCAGAAAGTCTTTCAAAAATGTTATTCCATTTGCATTCAGACTCTGGGTTTGAAAGCTTCCTTACACCTTTATCTTGTAAAAATTACAGCTGTGATCCCTCTCTCTTACCCTCTTATCTCATAATCCTTCCACACATTTTTTCAAATATTTCTTTATTCACACATTCATCTACCCTGAGTTTTATGTAGCGTGTAAAAGATGACAAGGTAATTACACTTAAGCCTTAGTTATATCGGTGGTTACCACGTTGAGATGCCTCTCATGAATGACGAAGGCACAGATGTTGTCCCTTAACGAATAACGAACGTACTCTCTTTGTATATTTATGAATAAGGACGGTACCCATGTTGAGGAGATTATCAATGACGAGGGTACTCATATTGAGGTGATTGCTATGATTAACGATGGTACTCATGTCGAAGTGTCTTATGAGTGATTCAGGTACTCACGTTGTGGTGTCTGTTGTAGGTGACAGAGAAGCGGTCGTCGTTGCTGTAGGTCTGACGACCCACGGTGATAAGATGATGATCTCGAAGTCTGATCCACGACACCTGCCAAAAACATGAAATTCTGACTAAGAATAGAAAGGCAACCAAAAGCTGTCAGCCCTGAATTTTAGAAGTGGTGGGCCAATGAAAATAAAATACATTAAACGTCAATAGCTTTAATTGTGCAAAAGTGAGTTACTGAACTACAGACTAAAGAACGAAACTAAAATGCTCAGTGTTCGAAACTATTAAGAGTTCTTCCTACCAGGGCGTTGACATACATGACTGCTGAGTTTCAATAACAATTTGATCATTCTAACTGTATCTTTAGCATAGCAATCTGAGAGTAAATGGATAACATTCTCACGAATGTATTTACATCCCCTTCCCCCGGCTTACTTTTTCTTCATACGAATAGCAAATTCCTCCCGGCGTTTTTGAAGAATGTTTATATGTATTAGGGTTTATTAATAAGAGAGATATGATTCAATCATATACTTGCAGGACAAGCCACGGGGGTGGGGGGGGAAGGTAGGGAAATCTTTCACACTTCCCAGTGCGTCATCAGGAGCTGTGCAATATTGCAAGGGAGCAACCAAAGCAGGGAGAGAGAGGTCTCAGAGTAGGGTAGGTGTCACCGGCCACGGTGGCTTGTCCTGCATAGTTAAGATCGCCCGTCTGCGACTGTTTCAATCATATATGTATTAGAGTGCACCTGTCCATACATTCCTTTGTGCTTTTGATGGTTCTAATTTTCAGTGTCGGTATACGTAGTGATATATTTACTGATGAAACACTTCGCCTGCGCAGCAGACCTCATCAGTTGAATATAGAGGTGATTACAATACTGGAGACATAAAAAAAACGAGAAGAGGTAGTTTTAAGATGATCAGTCCCTCAGCTTGAAAGAAGATGGTAAGTGTCTTAGCCAGAGGAACTAAGGAACTGACTAATTGTATCAAAGCTGAGGAACTGTTCACCTCAAAACTTTATTTTCACTATTTCTTTCTCCAGTGTTTTAATCCCCTTTGTATTCGACTGATGAAGCCTGCATTGCACACTTCAGTCCTCGGATCGCGGTAAAACACCTACGTCTGCCTGGGACGCTGTGTAGACCAAGGTGACGCCACGAAGATTTCTTGAAGAAATTCGGGAAATTTCGGCCTGGATCCTGCTGATCCTGTCTGATAATGAAACTTGCAGACACAACTACAGGATAATGCGTATAGAGAGGGATGCTTTTTGCGTGGGGCGATGAAGAGGAGACATGTTCCTGCTTCTTCCTTCCTCTCTCCGGGTGGCACAACTGCTGAGACCACCGCTAAGTCACCATTTATTTGAGCAGGATTTGTGTGTGAATCCCGGCGGGGATCAAAGATAGGGCATCGGAGGCTTCTTTCTTTATTTGGGTTCGTGGAACATGGGCAGTGCGTTTAAGTGCCCTGGGGCGACCCAGAGAGCCATGCCCGCGACGGAGAGAGGAGTGGAAGCTGTTGACTCTAGGTTGAGTTGGTGGCAAGTGAGATTGAGGCAGGTCTGGGTATGTGTACCTAGAGATCTGCCCTCTGGTGGAAACTTTAAGAACTAGTCATGTAGGCTTACTGTCTACAAATCCCCGGCTAGTAGCTGTGTTGTTATTGATTTGCTCATGGTTATTTGCTCATGGTTATTTGCTCATAGTTATTTGTTCATGGTTACAATATTATATATACTGCTCGTGGAGGCTGGTACACCAAACGGGGAGGAGGATGAAATCTGCTCTGAAGCACCCACACTATCTTATGTCCTCGGATCACGGTACAACACCTAGCTCTGCTGGGTGCATGATTCAGTGGGTTAGACCATTGTGAATTATCGCTAACCATGAGGCAGGGTAAAACAACACGTGTTCGAATCCTCGGCTAGTCATAGTGTTGTTATTGATTAAATACGATTTGCTCATGGTTACAGTACTATATATACTGTTCGTGGAGGCTAGTACACCAAACGGGGAGGAAGATGAAATTAGCTCTGAAGCACCCACACCATCGTATGTCCTCGGATCACGGTACAACACCTAGCTCTGCAGGGTGCATGATTCTTATAGGACTGTATGCTCCCGTGGGTCAGCACGTAGTGAATTTTCGCTCACCGTGAGGCTGGCTAAAACAACACGTGTTCGAATCTTTAGGTAGTCAAAGTGTTGTTATGGAATATATATATATATATATATATATATATATATATATATGTATATATATATATATATATATATATATATATATGTAATAAGATCACAGTAAACAGGTGATTTCAGAATATGCAAAACAACCACTGTGAAAGAATAGAGAAATTCCAAGCGCTTTCGTGACTCCTCACATTATCATTGTTCCTTGATAAGGTGAGTAGTCACGAAAGCGCTTGGAATTTCTTTCACAGTGGTTGTTTTGCATATTCTGAAATCACCTGTTTACCGTAATCTTATTGCATATATAATTTAGTACTAAACAAACACAATCAAATATATTTTTTTCGTTAGGTTCAGAATGATTTTGGCGAGATTATTGCATACACAAATTTTCACTTGTCCTATATGGCAAGATGTGAGTTGCTATATATATATATATATATATATATATATATATATATATATATATATATATATATATATATATATATCACTCTGACTAGCCAAGGATTCGAACGCATATCATTATGGCCTGCCTCATGGTGAGCGAAAATCACATGATGCTCAAACCCAGAGAACCACCAAATCCTACAAGAATCACGCACCCAGGAGAGCTAGGTATTTTACCGTGATCTGAGGACGTAAGGTGGTGTGGGCTCCTTAGAGATAATTTCATTCTACTCCCCGTTTGGTGTACTAGCCTCCATGAGCAGTATATATATTATTGTAACCACGGACGAGTGGTATTTATTCATTAACACTGCGACTAGCCGAGGACTCGAACCCAAGTCGTTTTGGCCCTCCTCATGACATGGGTTTGAGTCCTCGGCTAGTTACAATATTGTTATTAATTAAATACCACTCGTCCGTGGTTACAATAATATATATATACTGCTCTTGGAGGCTAGTACACCAAACGGGGAGCACAATGAAATTAACTCTGAGGCACCCGCACCACAGTATGTCCTTGGATCACGGTAAAACACCTAGCTCTGCTGGGTGCGTGATTCTCGTAGGATTTTGTGGTCCTATGGGTTAGAGCATCATGTGATTTTCGCTCACCACGAGGCGGGCGAAACGACATGAGTTCGAGTCCTCGGCTAGTCACAGTGTTGTTATTGATTAAATACCACTTATCCATGGTTACAGTAATATATATATATATATATATATATATATATATATATATATATATATATATATATATATATATATATATATATATATATATATATATATATATATATATATGCAAAACAATCACTCTGAAAGAATAGAGAAATTCCAAGCGCTTTCGTGACTACTCACATTATCAAGGAACTATGAAAGTAAAGCATCCAAGGAAGCTATATAAGGGGTCTGGCCAGCACCTCACTATCAGATCCCACAACGGTTAAACACCTGACGCGCGCCGACCCAACTTGGATAGGTCCTTTGCACAACTCACCCCAACAAACTATTCTACCCAAGAAAATTTAAAAATTATTTGTCCAGTGTATTATTAAATTCTTCCCAAATTCTATTAATTATAAATGGATCTAATTTATATAAACCAAAGGAAATATTCATATTATTGTCAAAACTGTTTTTTATGAAACAAGATTCAATTATATTCCTGTCGACCATGGACTTGCTTGATACTACTTTCTCAACTTTTTGAAAATCAATTGGATGGTTAAAATCTCTTACATGAATAAATAGAGCATTGGAATCTTGTCCAGTTCTAATGCTATATTTATGTTGTTTTAATCTTAGTTCCAGATTTTTACCAGTTTGACCGTAATAAACTTTATCGCAAATTTTACAAGGAATCTTATAGACACATCCATCAGCATTTTGGGGGGAATTCTTTATCAAAAGTTTTTTTTTACTGTATCAAGATTTTTGAATACAACTTTAATATTAAGTTTTCATGGTAAGGGAGAACCAACATATTTTTAGTTGAATAAGGCTGGTTGTCCCTTTTTGGATTGTAAAAAGTATTTCTAGCAACTTTAAAAGATTTATCAATTACATTTCTTGGGTATTTTCAAACTGTCTGTTTTCTCATCAATGTTTCTGAGAGCTTTACGAATTTGTAGTCCTGAGTTCATAGATGAGGAAATATCCAAAAATTTATGAAATAGGTAATGATTTAAAATACCCAAGAAATGTAATTGATAAATCTTTTAAAGTTGCTAGAAATACTTTTTACAATCCAAAAAGGGACAACCAGCCTTATTCAACTAAAAATATGTTGGTTCTCCCTTAACATGAAAACTTGGTTGGTATGCCTTCTCTTCTTAAGACTTTTAATATTAAAGTTGTATTCAAAAATCTTGATACAGTAAAAAAACTTTTGATAAAGAATTCCCCCCAAAATGCTGATGGATGTGTCTATAAGATTCCTTGTAAAATTTGCGATAAAGTTTATTACGGTCAAACTGGTAAAAATCTGGAACTAAGATTAAAACAACATAAATATAGCATTAGAACTGGACAAGATTCCAATGCTCTATTTATTCATGTAAGAGATTTTAACCATCCAATTGATTTTCAAAAAGTTGAGAAAGTAGTATCAAGCAAGTCCATGGTCGACAGGAATATAATTGAATCTTGTTTCATAAAAAGCAGTTTTGACAATAATATGAATATTTCCTTTGGTTTATATAAATTAGATCCATTTAAAATTAATAGAATTTGGGTAGAATTTAATAATACACTGGACAAATAATTTTTAAATTTTCTTGGGTAGAATAGTTTGTGGGTGAGTTGTGCAAAGGACCTATCCAAGTTGGGTCGGCGCGCGTCAGGTGTTTAACCGTTGTGGGATCTGATAGTGAGGTGCTGGCCAGAACCCTTACATAGCTTCCTTGGATGCTTTACTTTCATAGTTCCTTGATAATGTGAGTAGTCACGAAAGCGCTTGGAATTTCTCTATTCTTTCAGAGTGGTTGTTTTGCATATTCTGAAATCACCTGTTTACTGTGATCTTATTGCATATATATATATATATATATATATATATATATATATATATATATATATATATATATATATATATATATATATATGCAAGACAAACCACAGAGGGGGTGGCTTGTCTAGCATAGTTAAGATCACCTGTCTGCGATTGTTTGTATATATATATATATATATATATATATATATATATATATATATATATATATATATATATATATATATATATACATACATGTCGTGCCGAATAGGCAGAACTTGCGATCTTGGCTTAAATAGCAACGCTCACCTTGCCATATAGGACAAACGAAAATTTGTGTATGCAATAATTTCGCCAAAATCATTCTGAACCTAACGGAAAAAATATATTTCACTGTGTTTGTTTAGTATTAAATTATTGTAAACGTATCTAAAATATATTTAGTTTGATTAGGCTAAAATAAATTTTTCTTGTTATAATAAGGTTAGGTAAGTTTTCTAAGATTCCTTTGGTGCAAAATTATAAATTTTTACATTAACATTAATGAAAAAAATTTATCTTTGAACGTATAAGAGAAAATTTTAGAAATGACTTAATTTTAAATGAGTTCTTGCTAACTGACCAGTTTTACATATTCGGCACGACATATATATATATATATATATATATATATATATATATATATATATATGTGTGTGTGTGTGTGTGTGTGTTTTGTGCCGAATAAGTTAAACTTGGGATTTTGGCTTAAATAGCAACTCTCTTCTTGCCAAATAAGGCCAGCGAAAATTTGGATATTCAATAATTTCGCAAAAATCATTAGGAACTTAACGAAAACAAAATATCATTGTTTGTTCCTTTGGTACAATGTTATTAGTTTTTACGCTAACATAAATGAAAAAAAAATATAAGAGAAAATTTTAGAATGGATTTAATTTTAAAGGAGTTCTTGCTAATGGTCCAATTTTTCCTATTCGGCGCGATGTGTGTGTGTGTGTGTGTGTGTGTGTGTGTGTGTGTGTGTGCGCGCGCGCGTGTGTGTGTGTGTGTGTGTGTGTATGTGTATATCATATATATATATATATATATATATAATATGCACACACACAATGGAGGAAATTAAACTGAATGAGTGGAAACACAAGGATATGCAGTGGGAAAATGAAAGGGAGAGGTCAGTCTTTGTGTATGGGCTCCAGGAAGCTGAAGGGGAACATATGAAGCAAGAAGACAAGGGGAAAAAAAGCAATTGAAAGCATCGTAAAAGCAATAGGAGAAGACATGACCCAGCTGGAAAATTTTCGGAGAATAGGGGGGTTTGCCAAAAAAAAAAGAACCCGGCCAGTGAAAGTGACCTTCAAGGCAGAATCGACTCGGAACAGGATTCTGCAGGAGAAAGCACGATTAAGGGACATGCCGGCATAGAGGATGGTGTATCTCGATCGTGACAGAACACAAGAAGAAAGGCAGAAACTGAGAGAGATGGTACAAAGGCAAAAGGAGGAGAGAGAGGGGATGGAGGAGACAGGAGATCCCAGACCCAGGAAGAAGATCAAATACAGCCCCCCTCACAACTTCCTGTAGAAGCCTCCCAACCAGGTCAACCACAGTGCAACCAAACAGTCTAAACCAAAACACCCATGCCATATCCAATGCCCCCCACCCACTGCATTACAAACTCCACCCCCACAGCAACCACCCATAATTCCTTATCAGGTCTCCCACTTCCCCAACCCCAATATACCTCCCAGACCACAGACTTAGATAAGAAGTTGAAGGTGTGGTATACAAATGCAGATGGAATAACAAATAAGTATGAGGAGTGGCATGAAAGAATCAAGGAGACATCCCCAGATATAATAGCACTCACAGAAACAAAACTCACCAGAATAATAACAGATTCAATCTTTCCACCCGGATATCAAATCCTCAGGAAAGGCAGAGGGAGGAGAGGGGAAGGAGGAGTTGCACTGCTCATTAAAAACCAGTGGGATTTTGAGAAAATGGAAGAAATGGATGGTACGGGCGAAAGGGACTACTTAGTAGGAACAATCCAGTCTGAGTGACATAAGGTGATAATTGCAGCAATGTACAACCCACCACAGAACTGCAGGAGACCAAGAGAAGAATACGATGAGAGCAACAGAGCAATGGTCGACACACTAGCCGAGGTGGCCAGGAGAGCACGCATGGGGGGAGCAAAGTTACTAGTTATGGGTGATCTCAATTACAAGAAAATTGACTGGGGAAACCTGGAGCCCCATGGGGGTCCCGAAACATGGAGAGCCAAGATGATGGATGTGGTACTGGAAAACTTCATGCATCAACATGTTAGACACTACCAGAGAGAGAGGAGAGGATGAACCAGCAAGACTGGACCTTGTATTCACCTTGAGTAGTTCGGACATCGAGGATATCATGTATGAAAGGCCCCTGGGAGCTAGTGATCATGTGGTTCTGTGCTTCGACTACATAGTTGAGCTCCAAGTGGAGAGAGTAGCAGGAATAGGGTGGGAAAAACCAAACTACAAAAGGGGGAACTACTCAGGCATGAGGAACTTCCTGCAAGACATTCAGTGGGAGAGGGAACTGACAGGAAAACCAGTACAAGAAATGATGGACTATGTGGCAACAAAATGCAAGGAGGCAGAGGAGAGGTTTGTTCCCAAGGGAAACAGAAATAATGGGAAGAACAGAACGAGTCCTTGGTTCACCCAAAGGTGTAGGGAGGCAAAAACTAGGTGTACTAGAGAATGGAAAAGGTACAGAAGACAGAGAACTCAGGAAAATAAAGAGATTAGCCGAAGAGCCAGATAAGGGAGGCTCAGCGACAATATGAAAATGACATAGCATCGAAAATCAAGTCTGACCCGAAGCTGTTGTATAGCCACATCAGGAAGAAAACAACAGTCAAGGACCAGGTAATCAGACTGAGGAAGGGTGATGGGGACTTCACAAGAAATGACCGAGAGGTATGTCAGGAGGTCAAAACGAGATTTAAAGAAGTATTTACAGTGGAAACCAGTAGGACTCAAGGAAATCAGAACAGGGGGGTAAACCAGCAAGTGCTGGATGAGGTATATATAACCAAGGAGGAGGTGAAGAAACTGCTGTGCGAACTTGACACCTCAAAGGCGGTGGGACCAAACAACATCTCACCGTGGGTCCTTAAAGAGGGAGCAGAGATATTGCGTGTGCCATTAACAATGATCTTCAACACATCAATTGAAACTGGGCAACTCCCTGAGGTATGGAAGATGGCAAATGTCGTCCCAATTTTTAAAAAGGGAGACAGACATGAGGCACTAAACTACAGACCTGTATCACTAACGTGTATAGTATGCAAAGTCATGGAGAAGATCATCAGGAGGAGAGTGGTGGAGCACCTGGAAAGAAACAAGTGTATAATTGACAACCAGCACGGTTTCAGGGAAGGAAAATCCTGTGTCACAAACCTACTAGAGTTTTATGACAATGTGACAGAAGTAAGACAAAGGGAGGAGTGGATCGACTGCATTTTTTTTGGACTGAAAGAAGGCCTTCGACACAGTTCCTCACAAGAGGTTACTGCAAAAGCTAGAGGATCAGGCACACATAACAGGAAAGGCACTGCAATGGATTAGAGAATACCTGAAAGGGAGGCAACAACGAGTCATGGTACATGACGAGGTGTCAGAGTGGGCGCCTGTGACAAGCGGGGTTCCACAGGGGTCAGTCCTAGGACCTGTGCTGTTCTTGGTATATGTGAATGACATAACGGAAGGGATAGACTCAGAAGTGTCCTTGTTTGCAGATGATGTTAAGTTAATGAGAAGAATCAAATCGGATGAGGATCAGACAGGACTACAAAGAGACCTGGACAGGCTACAATCCTGGTCCAGCAACTGGCTTCTTGAGTTTAACCCTGCCAAATGCAAAGTCATGAAGATTGGGGAAGGGCAAAGAAGACCGCAGACACAATGTAGTTTAGATGGCCAAAGACTACAAACCTCACTCAAGGAAAAAGATCTGGGGGTGAGTATAACACCGAGCATATCTCCTGAGTCGCACATCAATCAGATAACTGCTGCAGCATACGGGCGCCTGGCAAACCTACGGATAGCGTTCCGATACCTCAGTAAGGATTCGTTCAAGACTCTGTATACCATTTACATCAGGCCCATACTGGAGTATGCAGAACCAGTTTGAAATCCACACCTAGTCAAGCAAGTCAAGAAATTAGAGAAAGTGCAAAGGTTTGCAACAAGACTAGTCCAAGAGCTAAGGGGATTGTCCTACGAAGAAATGTTGAAGGAAATCGCCCTGACGACACTGGAGGCCAGGAGGGTCAGGGGAGACATGATAACGACATATAAAATACTGCGCGGAGTAGACAAGGTGGACAAAGATGGGATGTTCCAGAGATGGGACACAGACACAAGAGGTCACAATTGGAAGTTGAAGACTCAGATGAATCAAAGGGATGTTAGGAAGTATTTCTTCAGTCATACAGTAGTGAGGCCGTGGAATAGCCTAGAAAGTGACGTAGTGGAGGCGGAAACCATGCATAATTTTAAGGCGAGGTATGATAAAGGTCATGGGGCAGGGAGAGAGAGGACCTAGTAGCAATCAGCGAAGAGACGAGGCCATGAGCTATGGCTCGACCCCTGCAACCACAAATAGGTGAGTACACACACACACACACACACACACACACACACACACACACACAGTTGATCCATGAACAACACAGGGGTTAGTGGCACTGATTCCCAGCGCAGTTGAAAATCCGCTTATAATTTTTGACTCCTCAAAAACTTAAATACTAATGGCTATATTGTTGTCCCGAATCCTCACCGGTAACATAAACAGTCAATTAGCACATATTTTGTATTTTATATTTATTATATACCTTAGTCTTACAATAAAGTATTCTAGAGAAAAGAAAATATTATGAAAATCATAATTAAGAGAAAATACATTTACAGAACTGCTCTGTATTTATCGATGTCGTAAGTTTACGTCATCTGTTTATAAGATGAGTCGTGTGTCTGTTACTACCTACATCAGTATTGTTTTATATGATACAAAACACTGCAGATGTTATATGTGTTACTGAAACTAGACATCAAAAATTAAAAAAATAATGTAAAAAAGAAATTTGTATTTAGTTATGATTTACATATGTTTACATTTCTCTCGACTGCTAATAGAAAATGTACGATGTTTTAAAAATTATTTATTATTATTATTATTATTATTATTATTATTATTATTATTACTATTATTATTATTATTATTATTATTTTATTATTATTATTATTGTATATTTTTATTATATATTTTATTATTATTTATTATTATATTATTGACCCTTGTGGGTTTATCGCTTAGTAATGATTATAATATTTTTTTATATTTTGTTACATTATTGCACCTTTATCTTTGTTTACTGTGAATGGAATATATATGATCTGTAAATGTTTGTGTGTGTATTTTTGATAAATTTCAACTTTTTCAATAGATATGTATATAATTTATGGTAGCATATATTAAAATAGATCAGTATCTACATATATTATGCATTGATTAAATATCTAACTTTTCATGCTATTTTCGGCCGCAAATCTCGAAAATAATTTCCAATAAATTTATCGAAAAAAAATTCACGTATAAATGGACCAGCGCAGTTCAAACATGTGTTATTGGGTCAATTATGTACATGTATATCTATCTATAAATATATTTATACAGTGGAACCTCGGATGTCGAACTTAATTCGTTCCAGATGTTGATTCAGCAACCAAAATGGACGGTAACCAAAGAAAGTTTTCCTTTAATTAAAGAATAATGTAAATAGAATTAATCTGTTCCAGACCCCAAATGACAATATAATAATTTATTATAAATGTATTAACCGCTACATAAAACTGTAAAAATGAATACGAAAAGGAGCTTTAACTGAAATACTGTACTAAATGAAAATTTAATTACCTCTTAACTCATAGTGAAAGCAGGAGGAGGAGAGGGAGGGGATGTTAATGCTTGGAAGGAGAGTCACCTTCTCTTGATGTCAGGAAACTGTGCTTCTGGTATTGTTTCTCCTCTTTGTCTCTTTTCACCACTAATACCTTGCTCTGGCTTACTGTTCTTTGTCTCACTAAAAACCTGTCCAGTGTGGTTGTTTCAGGTTCTATTTTGACCCTTGTCTTAAGTGAGACATTTTGTACATGTTACAGAAATGGATGGCCACTATTTTGTGTGCCCGGTATTTTTCAGCAAAATCCTGCACTTCACGCCATTTAGCACACAATTCCTTGACATGTGCAATGGGCACCTCATCTCATACCTCCTCTGATTATGACAGCTCCTCTGCTGCAATCTGTTGCTGCTGCTTCTGTGGTGAGTTCAGTTCTATGCTCCTCCACCAACTCCTCCACATCATGTTCAGTCACATCTAGGCCCGAGGTCTTTTCCAGGGACACAATATCCTTTACCGGCTCAGGCTTATTTTCAAAGCCTTGAAAATCCCTGGCTGCCACTAAGTCAGGCCACAATTTCTCCCATGCTGACTGCATGGTCTTGGAACACACATTTCCCCCAGACTTTGTTTATAAGCCTCAAGCAGTTGAGGATATTAAAATGGTCTTTCTTTGGACGCATGATGGCTTATCTCACAATAAAAAAAAACACCATGACGGCAAAATAGCAAAAAAATGCTCATAAGATAAACAACAAAATTTGCAACCAGCCGGAATTAGATCCTGTAACACATTCTCCCGCCACAAGAGACAGAGCAACGTTCACATCGCCTTAACCACTTAACGAACGGTTCTTCAAAGATCACGCACCCAGCAGAGCTAGGTGATGTTCATGATCCGAGGACACTCGTGGTAGTGGTAAGCTCAGGGCTACTTTCAATCACCTCCCGTTTGAATACCAGCCTCCACAAGCAGGAACATTTAATTTTTCATGAAGCTAACAGCACTAAGGCATTTCTCGTACCTTCTCGCTAGTGGAGGCAACAAAACTCTGTGTACTAGGCACAAGTGAGCTCACACTGAACTAATTATCTCAAACTTCACCATTCATCTTTGTACCGGTCTCAGGAAGATACCTTTTGGCGAAACATTTCCACAGTAAAGATACCTAAGTATTGCACGAGTATCTCAATCATCAACAAGTGCGCTTACACCTTAAGAGTGTTATATTTTCTTGGATTGTCTGCTCCCCTCCTCATCTATGTGTTCTGGACAGAGCAGAAAACCGAACAAGACGACTTATCTCTGGCCTAGACCATGCCAACAGAGCCTTCAGTATCGGGGAAACTTGGTAGTACAACTGGGTTAGGTACAAGACCATTATCATGGTTCCACACATGGCTCCACTTCGCAGACAACGAGAAAACAGTTTTAGTACAGCAAGACGGGCAGGATACAGAAACTACGCTGTGGTTGTACCCATCACACGAACATCACTTCACTGACGATCATTTAACACTAGAATGACTCGAGAATGGAACTAACAACATCGATGAAATAAAGTAACTTGACTAATGAAATTGCTGGCTTCACTCTGTTCTATATTTGTATCTTTCATCACAAAAAAAAGGCTTTCAAAAGAGGAGAGTTAGGTTGCAAATATAGGTTGTAAATATAGGTAGGCGCTCTTAACGTAACCCAGTAAACACCTCTGCGTATAAGAGAGAGAGAGAGGGAAAGAGAGATTAGTGAAGTGTTGATTGATCAGAGAATTTTAAGACAAGTGAGAGAATAAATTATTGATTTTTTTTATTTTTTGCTATTATCAGACAAGACGAAGAAAATTTTCAGTGCAACGGGAAAGATGGCTATCAGGAAATTTAGTTGTGTGTGTTGAGAAAAATATTTGGTTAAAGGTCTTATATGTTTCACGAATAAAGGATGTATAATTACACAAGCTGAGAGGAAAAAAGGCCAGCCTGACAGACTGCTTATTTTATCAGTGTTTAAACAACTAAAGAATAAAATAATGAAAGTACATTTTATATAAAATCGACTGATGTGTTCGATCATTATATTGTGATAAACAGGAATACGGTGGGAATAATGCCAGTGAGGCAGAGTAAATTAAAGGAGAAGAAATTAATGAATGGAAATTTAAAGTAATTTAAGACCAACTGCTAAAATTCCGATGAAATATGGTGCGTAATTAAGAACATCGATATATATATATATCTATAAAACACTGCGCTAGCCAAGGATTCGAACCCATGTTGTGCTGGCTTGCCTTAAGGTGAGCGAGAACCACATGACGCTTTAAACCACAGGACCGTCTTATCCGAGGACATTCGGTGTTGTGGGAGCTTCTAAGCTTTTTTCATTCTTCTCCCTGTTTGGTGTACTAGCTGCACGAGCAGCATATATATATTATTGTAACCACGAACAAGTGGTATTGATCAATACCACTCGTTCGTTGCTAAATTATAATGTATATATATATATATATATATATATATATATATATATATATATATATATATATATATATATACATGTCGTGCCGAATATGTAAAACTGGTCAATTAGCAAGAACTCATTTAAAATTAAGCCCTTTCTGAAATTTTCTCTTATATGTTTAAAGATATATTTTTTTCATTAATGTTAATGCAAAAAATTTAATTTTGCACCAAAAGGATCTTAGAAAACTTACCTAACCTTATTATAACAAGAACAATTTATTTTAGCCTAGCCCAACTAAATATGTTTTAGATTTGTTTACAATAATTTAATACTAAACAAACACAGTGAAATATATTTTTTTTCGTTAGATTCAGGATGATTTTGGCGAAATTATTGTATACACAAATTTTCACTTGTCCTATATGGCAAGATGAGCGTTGCTATTTAAGCCAAGATCGCAAGTTCTGCCTATTCGGCACGACATATATATATATATATATATATATATATATATATATATATATATATATATATATATATTTATATATATATATATGACGCGTCATGCATGGGTTCGACTGCTTGGCTAATGCAGTGTTGCTACTGATCTATACCACTTGTTCCGTGGGTACAATAATATAATATACTGCTTGTTGAACTAGTACACAAACAGGGAGTAGAATGAATATATATATATATAAATATATATATATATATATATATATATATATATATATATATATATATATATATATAGACATATATATATATATATTATTATTTTTTTATCATCACACTGGCCGATTCCCACCAAGGCAGGGTGGCCCGAAAAAGAAAAACTTTCACCATCATTCACTCCATCACTGTCTTGTCAGAAGGGTGCTTTACACTACAGTTTTTAAACTGCAACATTAACACCCCTCCTTCAGAGTGCAGGCACTGTACTTCCCATCTCCAGGACTCAAGTCCGCCCTGCCGGTTTCTCTGAACCCCTTCATAAATGTTACTTTGCTCACACTCCAACAGCACGTCAAGTATTAAAATCCATTTGTCTCCATTCACTCCTATCAAACACGCTCACGCATGCCTGCTGGAAGTCCAAGCCCCTCGCACACAAAACCTCCTTTACCCCCTCCCTCCAACCTTTCCTAGGCCGACCCCTACCCCGCCTTCCTTCCACTACAGACTGATACACTCTTGAAGTTATTCTGTTTCGCTTCATTCTCTCCACATGTCCGAACCACCTCAACAACCTTTCCTCAGCCCTCTGGACAACAGTTTTGGTAATCCCGCACCTCCTCCTAACTTCCAAACTACGAATTCTCTGCATTATATTCACACCACACATTGCCCTCAGACATGACATCTCCACTGCTTCCAGCCTTCTCCTCGCTGCAACATTCATCACCCATGCTTCACACGCATATAAGAGCGTTGGTAAAACTATACTCTCATACATTCCCCTCTTTGCCTCCAAGGACAAAGTTCTTTGTCTCCACAGACTCCTAAGTGCACCACTCACCCTTTTCCCCTCAACAATTCTATGATTCACCTCATCTTTCATAGACCCATCCGCTGACACGTCCACTCCCAAATATCTGAATACATTCACCTCCTCCATACTCTCTCCCTCCAATCTGATATCCAATCTTTCATCACCTAATCTTTTTGTTATCCTCATAACCTTACTCTTTCCTGTATTCACTTTCAATTTTCTTCTTTTGCACACCCTACCAAATTCATCCACCAATCTCTGCAACTTCTCTTCAGAATCTCCCAAGAGCACAGTGTCATCAGCAAAGAGCAACTGTGACAACTCCCACTTTGTGTGATTCTTTATCTTTTAACTCCACGCCTCTTGCCAAGACCCTCGCATTTACTTCTCTTACAACCCCATCTATAAATATATTAAACAACCACGGTGACATCACACATCCTTGTCTAAGGCCTACTTTTACTGGGAAATAATTTCCCTCTTTCCTACATACTCTAACTTGAGCCTCACTATCCTCGTAAAAACTCTTCACTGCTTTCAGTAACCTACCTCCTACACCATACACCTGCAACATCTGCCACATTGCCCCCTATCCATCCTGTCATACGCCTTTTCCAAATCCATAAATGCCACAAAGACCTCTTTAGCCTTATCTAAATACTGTTCACTTATATGTTTTACTGGAAACACCTGGTCCACACACCCCCTACCTTTCCTAAAACCTCCTTGTTCATCTGCTATCCCATTCTCCGTCTTACTCTTAATTCTTTCAATAATAACTCTACCATACACTTTGCCAGGTATACTCAACAGACTTATCCCCCTATAATTTTTGCACTCTCTTTTATCCCCTTTGCCTTTATGCAAAGGAACTATGCATGCTCTCTGCCAATCCCTAGGTACCTTACCCTCTTCCATACATTTATTAAATAATTGCACCAACCACTCCAAAACTATATCCCCACCTGCTTTTAACATTTCTATCTTTATCCCATCAATCCCGGCTGTCTTACCCTCTTTCATTTTACCTACTGCCTCACGAACTTCCCCCACACTCACAACTGGCTCTTCCTCACTCCTACAAGATGTTGTTCCTCCTTGCCCTATACACGAAATCACAGCTTCCCTATCTTCATCAACATTTAACAATTCCTCAAAATATTCCCTCCATCTTCCCAATACCTCTAACTCTCCATTTAATAACTCTCCTATTTTTAACTGACAAATCCGTTTGTTCTCTAGGCTTTCTTAACTTGTTAATCTCACTCCAAAACTTTTTCTTATTTTCAACAAAATTTGTTGATAACATCTCACCCACTCTCTCATTTGCTCTCTTTTTACATTGCTTCACCACTCTCTTAACCTCTCTCTTTTTCTCCATATTCTCTTCCCTCCTTGCATCACATCTACTTTGTAAAAACTTCTCATATGCTAACTTTTTCTCCCTTACTACTCTCTTCACATCATCATTCCACCAATCGCTCCTCTTCCCTCCCGCACCCACTTTCCTGTAACCACAAACTTCTGCTGAACACTCCAACACTACATTTTTAAACCTACCCCATTCCTCTTCTACCCCATTGCCTATGCTCTCATTAGCCCATCTATCCTCCAATAGCTGTTTATATCTTACCCTAACTGCCTCCTCTTTTAGTTTATAAACCTTCACCTCTCTCTTCCCTGATGCTTCTATTCTTTTTGTATCCCATCTACCTTTTACTCTCAGTGTAGCTACAACTAGAAAGTGATCTGATATATCTGTGGCCCCTCTATAAACATGTACATCCTGAAGTCTACTCAACAGTCTTTTATCTATCAATACATAATCCAACAAACTACTGTCATTTCGCCCTACATCATATCTTGTATACTTATTTATCCTCTTTTTCTTAAAATATGTATTACCTATAACTAAACCCCTTTCTATACAAAGTTCAATCAAAGGGCTCCCATTATCATTTACACCTGGCACCCCAAACTTACCTACCACTCCCTCTCTAAAAGTTTCTCCTACTTTAGAATTCAGGTCCCCTACCACAATTACTCTCTCACTTGGTTCAAAGGCTCCTATACATTCACTTAACATCTCCCAAAATCTCTCTCTCTCCTCTGCATTCCTCTCTTCTCCAGGTGCATACACGCTTATTATGACCCACTTCTCGCATCCAACCTTTACTTTAATCCACATAATTCTTGAATTTACACATTCATATTCTCTTTTCTCCTTCCATAACTGATCATTCAACATTACTGCGACCCCTTCCTTTGCTCTAACTCTCTCAGATACTCCAGATTTAATCCCATTTATTTCCCCCCACCGAAACTCCCCTACCCCCTTCAGCTTTGTTTCGCTTAGGGCCAGGACATCCAACTTCTTTTCATTCATAACATGAGCAATCATCTGTTTCTTGTCATCCGCACTACATCCACGCACATTCAAGCATCCCAGTTTTATAAAGTTTTTCTTCTTCTCTTTTTTAGTAAATGTCTACAGGAGAAGAGGTTACTAGCCCATTGCTCCCGGCATTTTAGTCGCCTCATACGACACGCATGGCTTACGGAGGAAAGATTCTCTTCCACTTCCCCATGGACAATAGAAGAAATAAAGAGGAACAAGAGCTATTTAGAAAAAGGAGAAAAACCTAGATGTATGTATATATATATGCATGTGCGTGTCTGTGAAGTGTGACCAAAGTGTAAGTAGGAGTAGCAAGATATCCCTGTTATCTAGCGTGTTTATGAGACAGAAAAAGAAACCAGCAATACATATATATATATATATATATATATATATATATATATATATATATATATATATATATATATATATATATATATATATATAAACGTCGTGCCGAATATGTAAAACTGGTCAATTAGCAAGAACTCGTTTAAAATTTAGCCCTTTCCGAAATTTTCTCTTATACGTTTAAAAATATATTTTTTTCATTAATGTTAACGTAAAAAAAATAATTTTGCACCAAAAGAATCTTAGAAAACTTACCTAACCTTATTATAACAAATGTAATTTATTATAGCCTAACCCAACTAAATATATTTTAGATTTGTTTACAGTAATTTAATACTAAGCAAACAAATGAAATATATTTTTTTCGTTAGGTTCAGAATGATTTTGGCGAAATTATTGCATACTCAAATTTTCGCTTGTCTTATATGGCAAGATGAGCGTTGCTATCTAAGCCAAGATCGCAAGTTGTGCCTATTCGGCACAACATATATATATATATATATATATATATATATATATATATATATATATATATATATATATATATATATATATATATGTCGTGCCGAATATGTAAAACTGGTCAATTAGCAAGAACTCATTTAAAATTAAGTCCTTTCTAAAATTTTCTCTTATACGTTTAAAGATATATTTTTTTCATTAATGTTAATGTAAACATTTTTAATTTTGCACCAAAAGAATCTTAGAAAACTTACCTAACCTTATTATAACAAGAACAATTTATTTTAGCCTTACCCAACTAAATATATTTTAGATTTGTTTACAGTAATTTAATACTAAACAAACACAGTGAAATATATTTTTTTCGTAGGTTCAGAATGATTTTGGCGAAATTATTGCATACACAAATTTTTGCTTGTCCTATATGGCAAGATGAGCGTTGCTATTTAAGCCAAGATCGCAAGTTCTGCCTATTCGGCACAACATTATATATATATATATATATATATATATATATTATATATATATATATATATATATATATATATATATATATATTTATAAGAAAGAGCGCAGTCAGCAGGATTCGAAACTGCTATTGAGGACGGTCAAGATTCCCAGGCAGCGCTCTAGCCCACTCGGCCACACAAATGCCACATAGACTGGGCAGCCTGGTTCACAAGCCATGTTTCTTTCCCAGCCCGGGCACGTCAGTCAGCCTAAAGCATTGATTCAAGCTATTTCAATCACCTCCTGTATGTTCTGACCTCTCTAGCGATTTTTATACCAGTACACGACGCAAAAACAAGCGGGTATATACAGAGAAAGATCGCAGTCAGCAGGAACCGAAACTACTACTGTGGACGGTCAAGATTCCCAGGCAGCGCTCTTGCTCACTCGGCCACACAAATAAATAAATAAATAAATAAATAAATATATAATTATATATATATTTTTTTTTTTTTTTTTTTTTTATTATCACACCGGCCGATTCCCACCAAGGCAGGGTGGCCCGAAAAAGAAAAACTTTCACCATCATTCACTCCATCACTGTCTTGCCAGAAGGGTGCTTTACACTACAGTTTTTAAACTGCAACATTAACACCCCTCCTTCAGAGTGCAGGCACTGTACTTCCCATCTCCAGGACTCAAGTCCGGCCTGCCGGTTTCCCTGAATCCCTTCATAAATGTTACTTTGCTCACACTCCAACAGCACGTCAAGTATTAAAAACCATTTGTCTCCATTCACTCCTATCAAACACGCTCACGCATGCCTGCTGGAAGTCCAAGCCCCTCGCACACAAAACCTCCTTTACCCCCTCCCTCCAACCCTTCCTAGGCCGACCCCTACCCCGCCTTCCTTCCACTACAGACTGATACACTCTTGAAGTCATTCTGTTTCGCTCCATTCTCTCTACATGTCCGAACCACCTCAACAACCCTTCCTCAGCCCTCTGGACAACAGTTTTGGTAATCCCGCACCTCCTCCTAACTTCCAAACTACGAATTCTCTGCATTATATTCACACCACACATTGCCCTCAGACATGACATCTCCACTGCCTCCAGCCTTCTCCTCGCTGCAACATTCATCACCCACGCTTCACACCCATATAAGAGCGTTGGTAAAACTATACTCTCATACATTCCCCTCTTTGCCTCCAAGGACAAAGTTCTTTGTCTCCACAGACTCCTAAGTGCACCACTCACTCTTTTTCCCTCATCAATTCTATGATTCACCTCATCTTTCATAGACCCATCCGCTGACACGTCCACTCCCAAATATCTGAATACGTTCACCTCCTCCATACTCTCTCCCTCCAATCTGATATTCAATCTTTCATCACCTAATCTTTTTGTTATCCTCATAACCTTACTCTTTCCTGTATTCACCTTTAATTTTCTTCTTTTGCACACCCTACCAAATTCATCCACCAATCTCTGCAACTTCTCTTCAGAATCTCCCAAGAGCACAGTGTCATCAGCAAAGAGCAGCTGTGACAACTCCCACTTTGTGTGTGATTCTTTATCTTTTAACTCCACGCCTCTTGCCAAGACCCTCGCATTTACTTCTCTTACAACCCCATCTATAAATATATTAAACAACCACGGTGACATCACACATCCTTGTCTAAGGCCTACTTTTACTGGGAAAAAATTTCCCTCTTTCCTACATACTCTAACTTGAGCCTCACTATCCTCGTAAAAACTCTTCACTGCTTTCAGTAACCTACCTCCTACACCATACACTTGCAACATCTGCCACATTGCCCCCCTATCCACCCTGTCATACGCCTTTTCCAAATCCATAAATGCCACAAAGACCTCTTTAGCCTTATCTAAATACTGTTCACTTATATGTTTCACTGTAAACACCTGGTCCACACACCCCCTACCTTTCCTAAAGCCTCCTTGTTCATCTGCTATCCTATTCTCCGTCTTACTCTTAATTCTTTCAATTATAACTCTACCATACACTTTACCAGGTACACTCAACAGACTTATCCCCCTATAATTTTTGCACTCTCTTTTATCCCCTTTGCCTTTATACAAAGGAACTATGCATGCTCTCTGCCAATCCCTAGGTACCTTACCCTCTTCCATACATTTATTAAATAATTGCACCAACCACTCCAAAACTATATCCCCACCTGCTTTTAACATTTCTATCTTTATCCCATCAATCCCGGCTGCCTTACCCCCTTTCATTTTACCTACTGCCTCACGAACTTCCCCCACACTCACAACTGGCTCTTCCTCACTCCTACAAGATGTTTTTCCTCCTTGCCCTATACACGAAATCACAGCTTCCCTATCTTCATCAACATTTAACAATTCCTCAAAATATTCCTTCCATCTTCCCAATACCTCTAACTCTCCATTTAATAACTCTCCTCTCCTATTTTTAACTGACAAATCCATTTGTTCTCTAGGCTTTCTTAACTTGTTAATCTCACTCCAAAACTTTTTCTTATTTTCAACAAAATTTGTTGATAACATCTCACCCACTCTCTCATTTGCTCTCTTTTTACATTGCTTCACCACTCTCTTAACTTCTCTCTTTTTCTCCATATACTCTTCCCTCCTTGCATCACTTCTACTTTGTAAAAACTTCTCATATGCTAACTTTTTCTCCCTTACTACTCTCTTTACATCATCATTCCACCAATCGCTCCTCTTCCCTCCTGCACCCACTTTCCTGTAACCACAAACTTCTGCTGAACACTCTAACACTACATTTTTAAACCTACCCCATACCTCTTCGACCCCATTGCCTATGCTCTCATTAGCCCATCTATCCTCCAATAGCTGTTTATATCTTACCCTAACTGCCTCCTCTTTTAGTTTATAAACCTTCACCTCTCTCTTCCCTGATGCTTCTATATATATATATATATATATATATATATTTATTTATGTATATTTATATATTTATATATATATGTATATATATAAGTTTGGGGTGCCAGGTGTAAATGATAATGGGAGCCCTTTGATTGAACTTTGTATAGAAAGGGGTTTAGTTATAGGTAATACATATTTTAAGAAAAAGAGGATAAATAAGTATACACGATATGATGTAGGGCGAAATGACAGTAGTTTGTTGGATTATGTATTGGTAGATAAAAGACTGTTGAGTAGACTTCAGGATGTACATGTTTATCGAGGGGCCACAGATATATCAGATCACTTTCTAGTTGTAGCTACACTGAGAGTAAAAGGTAGATGGGATACAAGGAGAATAGAAGCATCAGGGAAGAGAGAGGTGAAGGTTTATAAACTAAAAGAGGAGGCAGTTAGGGTAAGATATAAACAGCTATTGGAGGATAGATGGGCTAATGAGAGCATAGGCAATGGGGTCGAAGAGGAATGGGGTAGGTTTAAAAATGTAGTGTTAGAGTGTTCAGCAGAAGTTTGTGGTTACAGGAAAGTGGGTGCAGGAGGGAAGAGGAGTGATTGGTGGAATGATGATGTAAAGAGAGTAGTAAGGGAGAAAAAGTTAGCATATGAGAAGTTTTTACAAAGTAGAAGTGATGCAAGGAGGGAAGAGTATATGGAGAAAAAGAGAGAGGTTAAGAGAGTGGTGAAGCAATGTAAAAAGAGAGCAAATGAGAGAGTGGGTGAGCTGTTATCAACAAATTTTGTTGAAAATAAGAAAAAGTTTTGGAGTGAGATTAACAAGTTAAGGAAGCCTAGAGAACAAATGGATTTGTCAGTTAAAAATAGGAGAGGAGAGTTATTAAATGGAGAGTTAGAGGTATTGGGAAGATGGAGGGAATATTTTGAGGAATTGTTAAATGTTGATGAAGATAGGGAAGCTGTGATTTCGTGTATAGGGCAAGGAGGAATAACATCTTGTAGGAGTGAGGAAGAGCCAGTTGTGAGTGTGGGGGAAGTTCGTGAGGCTGTAGGTAAAATGAAAGGGGGTAAGGCAGCCGGGATTGATGGGATAAAGATAGAAATGTTAAAAGCAGGTGGGGATATAGTTTTGGAGTGGTTGGTGCAATTATTTAATAAATGTATGGAAGAGGGTAAGGTACCTAGGGATTGGCAGAGAGCATGCATAGTTCCTTTGTATAAAGGCAAAGGGGATAAAAGAGAGTGCAAAAATTATAGGGGGATAAGTCTGTTGAGTGTACCTGGTAAAGTGTATGGTAGAGTTATAATTGAAAGAATTAAGAGTAAGACGGAGAATAGGATAGCAGATGAACAAGGAGGCTTTAGGAAAGGTAGGGGGTGTGTGGACCAGGTGTTTACAGTGAAACATATAAGTGAACAGTATTTAGATAAGGCTAAAGAGGTCTTTGTGGCATTTATGGATTTGGAAAAGGCGTATGACAGGGTGGATAGGGGGGCAATGTGGCAGATGTTGCAAGTGTATGGTGTAGGAGGTAGGTTACTGAAAGCAGTGAAGAGTTTTTACGAGGATAGTGAGGCTCAAGTTAGAGTATGTAGAAAAGAGGGAAATTTTTTCCCAGTAAAAGTAGGCCTTAGACAAGGATGTGTGATGTCACCGTGGTTGTTTAATATATTTATAGATGGGGTTGTAAGAGAAGTAAATGTGAGGGTCTTGGCAAGAGGCGTGGAGTTAAAAGATAAAGAATCACACACAGGGTGGGAGTTGTCACAGCTGCTCTTTGCTGATGACACTGTGCTCTTGGGAGATTCTGAAGAGAAGCTGCAGAGATTGGTGGATGAATTTGGTAGGGTGTGCAAAAGAAGAAAATTAAAGGTGAATACAGGAAAGAGTAAGGTTATGAGGATAACAAAAAGATTAGGTGATGAAAGATTGAATATCAGATTGGAGGGAGAGAGTATGGAGGAGGTGAACGTATTCAGATATTTGGGAGTGGACGTGTCAGCGGATGGGTCTATGAAAGATGAGGTGAATCATAGAATTGATGAGGGAAAAAGAGTGAGTGGTGCACTTAGGAGTCTGTGGAGACAGAGAACTTTGTCCTTGGAGGCAAAGAGGGGAATGTATGAGAGTATAGTTTTACCAACGCTCTTATATGGGTGTGAAGCATGGGTGATGAATGTTGCAGCGAGGAGAAGGCTGGAGGCAGTGGAGATGTCATGTCTGAGGGCAATGTGTGGTGTGAATATAATGCAGAGAATTCGTAGTTTGGAAGTTAGGAGGAGGTGCGGGATTACCAAAACTGTTGTCCAGAGGGCTGAGGAAGGGTTGTTGAGGTGGTTCGGACATGTAGAGAGAATGGAGCGAAACAGAATAACTTCAAGAGTGTATCAGTCTGTAGTGGAAGGAAGGCGGGGTAGGGGTCGGCCTAGGAAGGGTTGGAGGGAGGGGGTAAAGGAGGTTTTGTGTGCGAGGGGCTTGGACTTCCAGCAGGCATGCGTGAGCGTGTTTGATAGGAGTGAATGGAGACAAATGGTTTTTAATACTTGACGTGCTGTTGGAGTGTGAGCAAAGTAACATTTTTGAAGGGGTTCAGGGAAACCGGCAGGCCGGACTTGAGTCCTGGAGATGGGAAGTACAGTGCCTGCACTCTGAAGGAGGGGTGTTAATGTTGCAGTTTAAAAACTGTAGTGTAAAGCACCCTTCTGGCAAGACAGTGATGGAGTGAATGATGGTGAAAGTTTTTCTTTTTTGGGCCACCCTGCCTTGGTGGGAATCGGCCAGTGTGATAATAAAATAATAAATATATATATATATATATATATATATATATATGTATATATATATATATATATATATATATATATATATATATATATATATATATATATTAATATTTATTTTTTATTATCACACTGGCCGATTCCCACCTAGGCAGGGTGGCCCGAAAAAGAAAAACTTTCACCATCATTCACTCCATATATATATATATATATATATATATATATATATATATATATATATATATATATATATATATATATATAATATATATATATAATATATATATATATATATATATATATATATATATATATATATAATATATATATATATAATATATATATATATATATATATATATATATATATATATATATATATATATATATATATATATAATCACACACACACACACAAACACAACAAGATCAAAGTAAACAGGGAATTTTAAAATATGCAAAACAACCACTGTGAAAGAGTAGTGAAATTCCAAGCGCTTTCGAGACTACTCACATTGTCGAGGAACTATGAAAGTAATTCATCAAAGGAAGGCATATAACGGGTCTAGACCACACCTCAGTCACATCCCACAACAAAGAAACATCTGACGCGCGACGATACCCGTCTCATAAGAAAAGAGGAACGCTACAGTAGGTCCGCTGATCCAACTAGACAGGTCCTCACGACATCCCACTAACAAAATATTCTACCGAAGAAATAAGATTTATTATTTGTCCAATCTATTATTAAATTCTTCCCAATTTTTATTAATTATAAATTAATCTAATTTATATAAACCAAAGGAAATATTCATATTATTTTCAAAACTGCTTTTTATGAAACAAGATTCAATTATATTTGTCAACCATGGACTTGCATGATACAACTTTCTCAACTTTTTGGAAATCAATTGGATGGTTAAAATCTCTCACATGAATAGAGCATTGGAATCTTGTTCAATTCTAATGCTATATTTATGTTTTAATCTAAGTTCGAGACTTTTACTAGTTTGACCGTAATAAACTTTATTGCAAATTTTACAAGGAATCTTATAGACACATCCTTCAGCATTTTGGGGGGAATTCTTTATCAAAAGTTTTTTTTTACTGTATCAAGATTTTTAAATACAACTTTAATATTAAACGTCTTATGAAGAGAAGGCATATCAACCAAGTTTTCATGGTAAGGGAGAACCAACATATTTTTAGTTGAATAAGGCTGGTTTTCCTTTTTTGGTTTTGCATATATATATATATATATATATATATATATATATATATATATATATATATATATATAATGTCGTGCCGAATATGTAAAACTGTGTTGAAGGCCATCTTGCAGTTCACGAAAATGCAGTCTATCGACACCTCTTTCCTGTCTTACTTCTGTTACCTTGTCATAAAACTCCAGTAGGTTTGTGTGTGTGTGTGTGTGTGTGTGTGTGTGTGTGTGTGTACTCGCCTAATTGTGGTTGCAGGGGTCAATTCATAGTTACTGGCCCCGCCTCTTCACTGGTCACTACTGGGTCACTCACTCCCTGCTCCGTGAGGGTTATTGTACCTCTTCTTAAAGCAATGTATGGATCCTGCCTCCACTTCACTTTCCAGACTATTCAACTTCCTGACAACTCTATGACTAACCTCCCTTTGACTCATCTTAGTCTCAATTTCCAATTATGACCCCTTGTTTCTGTGTCCCATCTCTGGAACATCCTGTCTCTGTCTACCTTGTTAATTCCTCGCAGTATTTCGTGTGTCGTTATCATGTCATCCCTGACCCTCCTGTCCTCCAGTGTCGTCAGGCCGATTTCTCTCAACATTTCTTCGTAGGACATTTCCCTTAGCTATGGGAGAAGTCTTGTTGCAAACCTGTGTGTGTGTATTTGTATGTGTACTCTCCTAGTTGCACTCACCTAGCTGAGGTTGCAGGGGTCGAGTCCTAGCTCCTGACCCCGCCTCTTCACTGGCTGCTACTAGGTCACTCTCCCTGAACCGTGAGTTTTATCATTCCTCTGCTTAAAGCTATGTATGGATTCTGCCTCCACTACATCGCTTCCCAAACTATTCCACTTCCTGACTACTCTGTGGCTGAAGAAATACTTCCTAGCATCCCTGTGATTCATCTGTGTCTTCAACTTCCAACTGTGTCCCCTTGTTGCTGTGTCCCATCTCGGGAACATCCTGTCTTTGTCCACCTTGTCAATTCCTCTCAGTATTTTGTATGTCGTTATCATGTCCCCCCTATCTCTCCTGTCCTCCAGTGTCGCCAGGTCGATTTCCCTTAACCTCTCCTCATAGGACGTACCCC
>NC_091318.1:40333863-40338863 GCF_038502225.1 Cherax quadricarinatus
ATCCTTTAACTCATCCTATTTTGCTCTATCCTCTCTAAATATTCAAAATACCTCAACAATCTCTTCCTACCTCATCTCCCACAACATACTCAACCCCTGTCAATTTGGGTTCAGGCTTAATAAAAATACTAATGATGCTATTATACACATGCTAGAACACATATACACTGCAATAGAGAAAAAAAGAAGTCCCACTGGGGATCTTCATAGACTTACGTAAAGCTTTTGATACAGTTGACCATGACTTGCTCCATATAAAATTGTCGCACTATGGTATAAGAGGGCACTCCCTCAACTACCTAAAGTCTTACCTCAGTAACAGAAGCCAATATGTGTACACAAACGTGGCAAACTCTTCAGCACAGCCAATTATAGTTGGAGTCCCACAGGGAAGTGTCCTAGGCCCTCTTCTCTTTCTCATATACATAAATGACCTACCAAATACATCGCAACTACTCAAACCCACACTATTTGCAGATGACACTACGTACGTCTTCTCCCACACGAGCCCAGTCACGCTAGCAAATACTGTAAATACCGAATTACAGAAAATATCTACCTGGATGAGTACTAACAAAATTACTCTAAACATTGACAAAATCTACTTCATTCAGTTTGGTAACAGAGCGACAGATGTCCCTCTTAACATAATGATAAACGGATCACTTATCACAAAACTCACAGAGGGAAAATTCTTAGGAATCCACCTTGATAATAGACTCAAATTTCAAACACATATACCGTAGGCATACTATCGAAGATACGGCACTATGTTCCACAGTCAGCCCTCCTGGCCCTATATCACTCACTTATTTACCCCTATCTCACCTATGGAATTTGTGCATGGGGCTCAACAATAACCATCTCAGACCATTAATTACCCAACAAAAGGCCGCAGTCAGAATGATAACAAATTCCCACTACAGGCAGCACACTCCACCAATATTCAAAACTCTAAACCTACTCACCATACTCCCCTCAAAAGTCTCCTTACCAACCTCAACAGAACACATGAGCATAACAAAGGCACAGATCACTTTTTGATGATCCCCGTGTCCATCGCACACTATGCAAAAACTCAATGCACATAAAAGGCCCTAAAATCTGGAATTCATTACCTGTGAATATAAAAGAAACACTGTCTGTTTATAAATTCAAGTCTCTTCTCAAAAATCACTTACTCACCCACAACTAAATAAATACTAAATAACTGTATCTCATAAATTGTATCTCATAAATGTTTCTCATTATTGTATCTCATAAATGTCTAACCTATGACCCAATCAAACTTTATTTTTTAATTACCTTACCTAACAGAATACTCCATTATACTGAATGCTCAGCAACACAGTAAATGACCATATGACCTGTCTTTGTAATACTCATTTGTGCTAAATTGTTATTTTTTTACAATAATGTTTTTACCACTGAATATATCATTGCTTAGTTAATCTTAAGTTAATTTTAAGCTTCCCATAATGCTCTGCATACAAGGGGCTTTGGCATGTTGCACTGTAATAACTGTATTCCTTTGTACTTCACTGTATCATGTTCAAATAAATAAATAAATAAATAAATAAATAAATAAATCCCTCCTTTGCCCTGTGGATAACACTTCTAGTAACCCCCGCACCTCCTCCTACTCTCCAAGCTACGAATTTTCGTAGCTTGGTGATACAAAATTTCTCACTGTTCATTTCGAGAAAATAACTCATTGCCCTTTCTACATGTTTCAGTTATTAAGGGTAACAATGATTTTAAATATTAAATATAAAGAAAACCAACAAATAACTGTTCCTATGTTCACTATTATTCTTCACATCAAGTTAGAGTTAAACTGTTAGTATTCTCATTAATGTTTTTGAGAGCTTCGCTTATTTTCCGTCTAGAGTTCTTAGATGAAGAAATCTCAAAAGTTTATGAAATAGCTAATGATCTAAGATACCCAAGAAACTTATTTGATAAATCCATTAAAATTGCCAGAAATACTTTTAACAGTTCAACAAGGGACAACCAACCTTATTCGACTAAAAATATGTTGGTTCTCGCTTACCTTAAGAATTTTAATATAAAAGTTGTATTTAAAAATCTTGACTCAATAAAAAAAAAAAAATCCCCCAAAAATGCTGACGGTTGTGTCAACAAGATTCCTTGCAAAATATGTTATAAAATTTATAAACGGCCAAACTGGTAAAAAAAGTCTTGAACTAAGATTAAAACAACATAAATATTACATTAGAAGTGTGCAACATTCTAATGCTCTGTTAATTTATATGGGAGATTTTAACCATCCAGTTGATGTTCAAAATGTTGAGAAAGTTATATCAAGTAAGTCCATGGTCGACAGGAATATAATAGAATCATGTTTCATAAAAAAGAAGTTTTAAAATAATATGAATATAGCTTTTGCTTTATATAAATTGGATTCATTTATTAATAATAAAATTTGGGAAGAATTTAATATACATTACAGCAGAAAAAATCTTAATGCTTGGGTAGAGTATCAGTCGTGTTTCACAGAGTCGGGTGTTCTGAGGTGACAGTGAGGTTTAGTCTCGTCCTCATATACCTTCCTGTTGATCTTTAATTTTTACAGTTCCCTAATAATGTGAGAAGTCACAAAAGAGCTTGGAATTTCAGTATTTTTTTCACAACAGTGGTTGTTGTGTGTGTGTGTGTGTGTGTGTATATATATATATATATATATATATATATATATATATATATATATATATATATATATATATATATATATATATATATATATATATATATTTTTTTTTTTTTTTTTATCACACTGGCCGATTCCCACCAAGGCAGGGTGGCCCGAAAAAGAAAAACTTTCACCATCATTCACTCCATCACTGTCTTGCCAGAAGGGTGCTTTACCCTACAGTTTTTAAACTGCAACATTAACACCCCTCCTTCAGAGTGCAGGCACTGTACTTCCCATCTCCAGGACTCAAGTCCGGCCTGCCGGTTTCCCTGAATCCCTTCATAAATGTTACTTTGCTCACACTCCAACAGCACGTCAAGTATTAAAAACCATTTGTCTCCATTCACTCCTATCAAACACGCTCATGCATGCCTGCTGGAAGTCCAAGCCCCTCGCACACAAAACCTCCTTTACCCCCTCCCTCCAACCTTTCCTAGGCCGACCCCTACCCCGCCTTCCTTCCACTACAGACTGATACACTCTTGAAGTCATTCTGTTTCGCTCCATTCTCTCTACATGTCCGAACCACCTCAACAACCCTTCCTCAGCCCTCTGGACAACAGTTTTGGTAATCCCGCACCTCCTCCTAACTTCCAAACTACGAATTCTCTGCATTATATTCACACCACACATTGCCCTCAGACATGACATCTCCACTGCCTCCAGCCTTCTCCTCGCTGCAACATTCATCACCCACGCTTCACACCCATATAAGAGCGTTGGTAAAACTATACTCTCATACATTCCCCTCTTTGCCTCCAAGGACAAAGTTCTTTGTCTCCACAGACTCCTAAGTGCACCACTCACTCTTTTTCCCTCATCAATTCTATGATTCACCTCATCTTTCATAGACCCATCCGCTGACACGTCCACTCCCAAATATCTGAATACGTTCACCTCCTCCATACTCTCTCCCTCCAATCTGATATTCAATCTTTCATCACCTAATCTTTTTGTTATCCTCATAACCTTACTCTTTCCTGTATTCACCTTTAATTTTCTTCTTTTGCACACCCTACCAAATTCATCCACCAATCTCTGCAACTTCTCTTCAGAATCTCCCAAGAGCACAGTGTCATCAGCAAAGAGCAGCTGTGACAACTCCCACTTTATGTGTGATTCTTTATCTTTTAACTCCACGCCTCTTGCCAAGACCCTCGCATTTACTTCTCTTACAACCCCATCTATAAATATATTAAACAACCACGGTGACATCACACATCCTTGTCTAAGGCCTACTTTTACTGGGAAAAAATTTCCCTCTTTCCTACATACTCTAACTTGAGCCTCACTATCCTCGTAAAAACTCTTCACTGCTTTCAGTAACCTACCTCCTACACCATACACTTGCAACATCTGCCACATTGCCCCCCTATCCACCCTGTCATACGCCTTTTCCAAATCCATAAATGCCACAAAGACCTCTTTAGCCTTATCTAAATACTGTTCACTTATATGTTTCACTGTAAACACCTGGTCCACACACCCCCTACCTTTCCTAAAGCCTCCTTGTTCATCTGCTATCCTATTCTCCGTCTTACTCTTAATTCTTTCAATTATAACTCTACCATACACTTTACCAGGTACACTCAACAGACTTATCCCCCTATAATTTTTGCACTCTCTTTTATCCCCTTTGCCTTTATACAAAGGAACTATGCATGCTCTCTGCCAATCCCTAGGTACCTTACCCTCTTCCATACATTTATTAAATAATTGCACCAACCACTCCAAAACTATATCCCCACCTGCTTTTAACATTTCTATCTTTATCCCATCAATCCCGGCTGCCTTACCCCCTTTCATTTTGCCTACTGCCTCACGAACTTCCCCCACACTCACAACTGGCTCTTCCTCACTCCTACAAGATGTTATTCCTCCTTGCCCTATACACGAAATCACAGCTTCCCTATCTTCATCAACATTTAACAATTCTTCAAAATATTCCCTCCATCTTCCCAATACCTCTAACTCTCCATTTAATAACTCTCCTCTCCTATTTTTAACTGACAAATCCATTTGTTCTCTAGGCTTTCTTAACTTGTTAATCTCACTCCAAAACTTTTTCTTATTTTCAACAAAATTTGTTGATAACATCTCACCCACTCTCTCATTTGCTCTCTTTTTACATTGCTTCACCACTCTCTTAACCTCTCTCTTTTTCTCCATATACTCTTCCCTCCTTGCATCACTTCTGCTTTGTAAAAACTTCTCATATGCTAACTTTTTCTCCCTTACTACTCTCTTTACATCATCATTCCACCAATCGCTCCTCTTCCCTCCT
>NC_091318.1:40343863-40351363 GCF_038502225.1 Cherax quadricarinatus
ACACTGCCAATACCCTAAACCTCCCCTTTTAAAGGGTGAAAGGCATTTCCCCCAAACCCCAAGCCCGGGCTTTTAAAAAAAACCCGGTTTTCCCCTAAATTTCCCTTCCCACAAAATATTACCCTGTTTCACACTCCAACAGCTCGGGGGGTTTCCAAAAACCCATTGTCCCATCCACTTCTATCTTACACGCCTGAAACCCCTCCCCCCAAAAACCCCCTTTTCCCCCTCCCCCCAAACCCTTTTTTAAAGGGGCCCCCTTACCCCCTTTTTTTCCCCCTAAGATTTATACGCTCTCCATGTCATTCACTTTGATTCATTTTTTTCCAAATGCCCAAAACCCACCTCAAAAACCCCCTCTTCAGCCCCCCTGATTAATACTTTTTTAACGCCACACCTTCCCCTTAACCCCAAAGGGGGGAATTCTCTGCATAATATTTCCCATTTAAATTGCCACTAAAAAGGGGACTTTTCCCCTCCCTTTAAACCCCCCGCCCCTCGCTGCTGCATTCAACTAAAGCTTCAAATAAAAGTGTTGGTACTACTACTTTTTTGTCCCCACATATACCTCAACGAAACCACTATTTTTTTCCTTTTCATAAAATTTTGTTAACCTCACCCCTCAAAAAACCCATCTGCTGACACGTAAACTAAAAATATCTAAAAACTTTTCACTTCTTCCATACTCCCTCTCTAATGTGAAAACCCAATTTTTTTTTTAAACCAAAATCGTTTGATACCCTCATTCCCACCCCCACTTTTTTCTATGTTCACTTTAAATTTTTCTAATTTCACATCCCCTCCCAAACTCGTGCACTAACCTTTGGAACTTTTTTTAGAATCCCCCAAAACACAGTATCATCAGCAAAAATTTGGAAAACCCCATTTTGTACTTGAGCCCCCCATAATTTAATCCCCCCCCTCCCCAAACACCCAAAGCATTTTCTTTTTTAAACCCATCTATAAATATATTTAAAAAACCCAAGGAACATCCCTGTCAAAAACCTATTTTTTTACCGGGTAGTCTCCTCTTTCTACACCCCTTAACCACCCCTACTATCCTCAAAACACTTTTCAACATTTAGCCCCCTTACTACCTATCCTATACTTGCACCTTTCTTATTATCCACTATATCATATGCCTTTCTAAATCCATAAAAAAAAAAATTTTACCTTTATCTAAATACTTTTCCCTTATGTTTCCCAATGAAAAACACTTGATCTACACACCCCCTACCCACTTAAAACCTCCTTGCTCATCTGAAATCGTACCTCTGTCTTACCTCTAATTTTTTCAAAAAACCCTACTGTACACTTTTCCTGGTATACTCAGAAACTTTTTCCCAAATTTTTTTTAAAATTTTTTTTTCCCCCCTTCCTTTATAAAAGGAAATACATTTCCCCCCAAATCCTAGGACCTTCCCTTCTTTTCATTTTATTAAACAATCCCAAAACCGCCCCAAACACTTTCCCCCCCCCCCCTGTTTTTAAAATTTTTGGTCATGACCCCCAAAATTTCCAGCTGCTTTACCTTTTTCATTCTACAATGTCCCACCCCCTCACACTCACACCCTGCTTTTCCCCCAAAAAAAATTTTAAACCCCCCTGACCCATGGGGGAAATTACTCCCCCCCTTTCTTCATCGATTTTTAAAATTCCCCCAAAATATCCTCCATCTACCCATTACCCCCAGCTCTTTTTTAACCCAAAAAACCATTCTTTCCCCAAATTTTTTTATGTTTATTTACCCCAATTTTTTTTTTCCAATTTTTTCTGCAAAATTTTTTGACAGTCCCTTTTTCCCACTCTATCATCCGTTCCCCTTATGAAATTTCTCGCCACTCTTTCCCCTTTTTTTACCCCCATATATCTCTCTTCTTGTAACATTTCGGGGCAAACCATTCCCATGCCCCCAATAATATATATAAACACACACAAAAATATATATATATATATATATATATATATATATATATATATATATTTGCACTGAGCATCGGGGGGAAGTAAAAAATTTTGCCCTGGGGGAGGAGTGCCCTACTCGGCCCTTACCATTTTCCCCCGCCCACCACAAGGACTGGACCCCCCTCTCCTCCCCCCCACCACCACCGGAACCACATGGGGAATGGGGCCATGCGCCATTTTCCTTCAGTTTGGGCCCTTTTTACCCCATTTTGGGTTTATGGCAGACAGAAACCAGCCACCCAAAACCCTTTGGGGAAAAAATGAAACCCAACAATAAAAAGAAAAAACATGCCAGGTGGGGTGGAGAGTTTCGAGCACGCAAAAAGGGAGGCCGTTTTCCCCGTGCACACAATGGGTGTGGGGATCACTTTCCCCCAGCAGGGGCAGCCCACACCCTCCACAGGCAAATAAAAAATTTCCCAATGGCAACCTCGTCACTTGCGATAACCTTCTGTTGGATTCAAATCCACGCCGCAGTACACTACCCCAAACCCCCAAAAACAGCCGCCCATATGCAGCGGGGAAATTTCCCAAACCTTTTTAAGGGGTGAATGGAGGTTCCCCCCAAAAAAAGGGGCCCAGGCACCATCCAAGCATGGCGCAACCTTCTTTTTTCCCAAAATGTCTTCTTGCAGTTCCTAAAAGAGAGGCAAACTTTTCCACGTCAGTTATAAAGGGGGGGGCGCAACCCCCGGGAAACGGATAACGTGCCCCCGCCCATCATCGCAGGGAAAAAAGGGCAGACCCAAAAAAGTCCTACTGAGAACAAAAAAATTTGCGAAACGGGTTTAAAAGCAAAAAAATTGAGGAAGGTAAAAAGTGGGAGAAATGAATAATTAAAAGGGACGACACTTAGCCCCAAGGATGAGACCAGGGCCCCCAAGACTAAGGGAAAAAGACCCAAACCAAAGGGACACCCACCATCAAGAAACCCCTGAGGAAGACCCTATCACTAAAAATTAATTTTTTTGCCAGAATCAAAAGTCTATAAGGGGTCGTGTCTTTTCCCACAGGATCTGCAGGAGGTTACACTGGAATTGCCCCAGCCCCTTTCCCAAAAGAGATGGAAAAACCAGACCCCGGTGAATCTGCATCAATTCTTCTCCCCGAGTTAAAACCCCTTTCGTCAACAATTGCCTGGCTGGGCGAATCCCAGAAGAAAAAACCTTTTCTTTTTGGGGGCCCTTCATGTGTTTTAAAGAAGGGGGGAGGGGGAATCAGACCCATTGCATTTGGGAAACACTCTCCCCCCGCCCTGTTCCCAAAGCAGCAGTGAAAAACATTGCCTAAAAAGCTGCCATTTTACCCCAGCCACACCAACTGGGCTTTTCCCCAACAGTGAAGCTCCCAGCCATGCGGGGGCCTCATCAGGGACCCCCCAGAAGACAAGGCCATAGTCAAACTTGATTTTAGAAATCCCTTTTAATTGGTGGGGGAGAGATGCTTTTTTGCCAGCTTTTGGGGGTTTTTTTCCCCAGTCTTTTTCCCTTCATTTCAGCCGGCTACAAAACCCCTCAATTCTTTTTTTTTTGGAGAACTTTGAAATTTTAATCATCAGAGGGTGTTCAGCAGGGGCCCCACTTGCCCCCTTCCTTTTCGGGTTTGGCAGAAGAAATTAACTTCCAGCCTCGCGGGTTTTTTCAATATCGGGTACCGGGATGAGGCCTCTGGAGGTACTGAAGAGCCCCTCGTGGGGACCTACCTGGTAAAAACCGGGGGAAAGACTTGGGCCCTCATCCTCAACCCCTCTTTTTTGAAATCATCACAGGAACCGGGGAAATAATCAATGCTGTTCAAAGTCCCCCCGGAAATCTAAACAAACCCGTCCAACAGTCCCCTTTTGGGGAACTGCTGGGTCACCGGGGCCATCGATACGGGTCCTAAAGGGAAAATTTGAAAACCTTATGAGAAGGGGAGGAGAAATAACCCGATCTTGATGCCCATGATCCCTTGTATCTCCTCAAAGGTGTCTTCCCATTGCCAAGACCCCACTTCCTTTTTGGGGTTTCCCCCCTTTTTTTGAAAAACTAACAGGGATGAATATGATGCACACCTGGGGATCAATTTTTTTAAGAAGGAATGAACCTGTCACTAGAGGATGACAAGGGGATCAGGCAAACCCCCCCAGTGCGACTGGGAGGTATAGGGTGCGTAAAGCAAACCTTTGCTTTACCTCTTTCTGTCTTCGTGTTTGGCTTCCCGTGCATTAGTCAAAAAGAAGGGGCCCCCAAAGTTTTAGAGGGTTGGTAGGGGCTTTAAGAAGGGTTTTCTGAAGCAGCAACCGGGGGCACCCAAGGGCCCCCCAGACCAGCTCCCCAAACCCGCCCAAAAAGTCCCACTGGGACAAACCGATCATGGAAAAAAACCCCAACACAATGCTCCAATGCTTCAGGGGAAAAAACAAAGCTCGTCTCCCAGGGAAAGGGACCACACCGGAGATTTTCCCGATGTTCCCAACCTCCCCGGGGGCCCCCTCTCGACCCACAGGCCATTTTGGTTGGTGTTGCCCTTTGCCCAGCCGCCCCATCCTCACCGAACAGGGGGTATTTGCGGGAGGGGGACGGCTGATCAATTTTGGCTCCATGGTCTCTTACACAACGAAGGGGAAATATGCCAGCATGAGGGAGATCAATGACCCAAAAAAAAGAAGCCCCGCCCAGCCCGTTGCCCAGCCCCCAACGGAACCCCAAGTCGAAAGGGCTGATGGGAAATCAAAAGCGTCCCGATGGAGCCACTATGCTACCCTGGGGAAAGGGTGGAAAGGATTGTAAATACACCTGTTGCCAATTTGGGAGAAAACCCACTTTCCATACTTGTGGGGGAAGGGGGGGAGCTGCCAGCCACAAAGGGGACCCCGAAGATCCGAAAAAGAAAACCTTCCCCCCTTTTTAATTTATTCCAATAGGGTCCGGGGACCCGGAAAAAAAGGGGGGGGAAATGTGTCTGTTCCCCAAAAAGCTGGGTGGCTCATCATAGAAACCAAGGACCCAGGGGGACCAGCTTCCTCTTTCAGAGACTCAGTGGCATCCAGAGAGGAAAAGCCTGGGATTCTGGGAGGGCCCACCGCAAGGGGGCTGGACAATTTCGGGTGTAGTCCCGGGGTTACCTATGTTGGTTTTTTCTTTGTTTTTCATATTTTTTTGAATGTTTTTTAATGTATTTTGTCTTTAAATAAAATATATATACATAATATGGGGGGTAGGGAATAATTTCAAACAACTTTAGGGGGAAACTTAGGTTTTTCCCAAAACTTTAAATTTAAAATTTTTTTCTTAGGAAGGGTCCCCAAAATATATATATATATATATATATGTCGTGCCGAAAAATTAAAACTTTTCAATTACAAGAACTGACTTAAAATTAAGTCCTTTCTAAAATTTTTTTTTAACGTTTAAAAAATATTTTTCATTAATGTTAACGCAATTTTTTTTAATTTTTGCTTAAAAAAAATCTTAGAAAAAATTACCTAACCTTATTATTTTAACAAAAAAAAATTTATTTTAGCCTAACCCCCCTAAAATATTTTAGGTTTTTTTTAAAATTTAAAACCAAACAAACACAATGGAAAAATATTTTTTTTTTTTTAGGTTTCCCGAATGATTTTTAAGGAAAATTTTTGCATACAAAAATTTTCACTTGTCCTATATGGCAAGATGAACGTTGCTATTTGGGGCCCAAAATCCCAAGGTTCCCGCCCTATTCGGGGACATATATATATATATAATGTATATATATATATATATATATATAAAAATATATATATGTAATAATGCATTTGCCAAAGGGCCCCGAGCCCCTGTTGTTTTGGCCTGCCTTATGGGGGGGGGTTTCCAAAGGGGCCACTCAATCCTACAAAAATCACGCACCCGCAAATTTTGGGGTTTTTTTTGTGATCCGGGGGTATTCTACGCCCCGTTTGGTATACTAGCCTCCACGAGCAGTATACAGTGGACCCTCGAATTTCATAATCCCGTTTCTGAATGTAAAACCATAGTTATTCTCCATAAAATGTATTTTTTGTTAATATTTTTGGGTGTCTGGAATGGATTAATTGGATTTACATTTTTTCTTATGGAAATATGAACAAAATATATAAACAAAATATATAAACAAAATATATAAAAGATATAAACAGCTATTGGAGGATAGATGGGCTAATGAGAGCATAGGCAATGGGGTCGAAGAGGTATGGGGTAGGTTTAAAAATGTAGTGTTAGAGTGTTCAGCAGAAGTTTGTGGTTACAGGAAAGTGGGTGCAGGAGGGAAGAGGAGCGATTGGTGGAATGATGATGTAAAGAGAGTAGTAAGGGAGAAAAAGTTAGCATATGAGAAGTTTTTACAAAGTAGAAGTGATGCAAGGAGGGAAGAGTATATGGAGAAAAAGAGAGAAGTTAAGAGAGTGGTGAAGCAATGTAAAAAGAGAGCAAATGAGAGAGTGGGTGAGATGTTATCAACAAATTTTGTTGAAAATAAGAAAAAGTTTTGGAGTGAGATTAACAAGTTAAGAAAGCCTAGAGAACAAATGGATTTGTCAGTTAAAAATAGGAGAGGAGAGTTATTAAATGGAGAGTTAGAGGTATTGGGAAGATGGAAGGAATATTTTGAGGAATTGTTAAATGTTGATGAAGATAGGGAAGCTGTGATTTCGTGTATAGGGCAAGGAGGAATAACATCTTGTAGGAGTGAGGAAGAGCCAGTTGTGAGTGTGGGGGAAGTTCGTGAGGCAGTAGGTAAAATGAAAGGGGGTAAGGCAGCCGGGATTGATGGGATAAAGATAGAAATGTTAAAAGCAGGTGGGGGATATAGTTTTGGAGTGGTTGGTGCAATTATTTAATAAATGTATGGAAGAGGGTAAGGTACCTAGGGATTGGCAGAGAGCATGCATAGTTCCTTTGTATAAAGGCAAAGGGGATAAAAGAGAGTGCAAAAATTATAGGGGGATAAGTCTGTTGAGTGTACCTGGTAAAGTGTATGGTAGAGTTATAATTGAAAGAATTAAGAGTAAGACGGAGAATAGGATAGCAGATGAACAAGGAGGCTTTAGGAAAGGTAGGGGGTGTGTGGACCAGGTGTTTACAGTGAAACATATAAGTGAACAGTATTTAGATAAGGCTAAAGAGGTCTTTGTGGCATTTATGGATTTGGAAAAGGCGTATGACAGGGTGGATAGGGGGGCAATGTGGCAGATGTTGCAAGTGTATGGTGTAGGAGGTAGGTTACTGAAAGCAGTGAAGAGTTTTTACGAGGATAGTGAGGCTCAAGTTAGAGTATGTAGGAAAGAGGGAAATTTTTTCCCAGTAAAAGTAGGCCTTAGACAAGGATGTGTGATGTCACCGTGGTTGTTTAATATATTTATAGATGGGGTTGTAAGAGAAGTAAATGCGAGGGTCTTGGCAAGAGGCGTGGAGTTAAAAGATAAAGAATCACACACAAAGTGGGAGTTGTCACAGCTGCTCTTTGCTGATGACACCTGTGCTCTTGGGAGATTCTGAAGAGAAGTTGCAGAGATTGGTGGATGAATTTGGTAGGGTGTGC
>NC_091318.1:40353863-40358354 GCF_038502225.1 Cherax quadricarinatus
TTCCTTACTCTTTGAAGTAGGCAACTTCCTCAATTTCTCTCTCCCTTCCTCTGAAGCAGTTTCTTCAGGTCTGGCCTTTTGCTGTTGAAGATGATCTTGCAGTGGTTAGTTCATCATTGTCCTCCTCCACCAACTCTTCCACATCCTCCCCACTAACCTCCAACCCCAAGGACGTCCCCAATGCCACAATGGATTCCACAACTGTCATACGTTTCTCAGGGTTAGCTTCAAACCCTTCAAAATCCCTTTCTTCTACACATTCTGGCCACAGTTTCTTCCAAACATAGTTCAAGGTCCTCTTAGTCACTCCCTCCCAAGCCTTACCTATAAGGTTTACACAACTGAGGATACTAAAGTGATCTTTCCAAAACTCTCTTAGAGTCAATCTCAGGTCACTTTAAAGCACTTTTGAAACATAGCTTTTGTGCAGAGTTTTTTGAAGTTTGAAATGACCTGCTGGTCCATGGGCTGCAGGAGATGAGTGGTATTAGGAGGCAAAAACTTGACTTTAATGAAGCTCATGTCCCCAGAAGGTCGCACTGCCAAGTCTGAAGGATGACGACCATGAGTATTGTCTAATACCAGGAGGCACTTAAGGTCCAATTTCTTTTCCATTAGGTAATTTTTCACATTGGTGGCAAATGCATGGTGTAACCAGTCATTGAAAAAGTCCCTAGTGACCCATGCTTTACTGTTTGCCCTAATTAAATCGTCATGCAACTTCCTAGCCTTTTCACATATGATTGCTTGAGAGATGCTATCTCCTGCTATCTGTTTTTCGTTTATCCACACCAATAACAGTCTCTCAACATCATCTATCACTTGCGATCTCTGTTTCGAAAACAAACTTGCACCTTTTGCAAGAACAGCTTCCTTGATTGCCGTTTTGTTGGCCAAGATAGTAGCGATGGTTGATTGGGGTTTGGTATACAACCTGGCCAGCTCCGAGACACGAACTGCACTTTTGTACATAGTAATTATCTCTTTCTTCATTTCCATAGTAATTTTCACCCTTTTTACCACAGGGCTGGCACTAGAAGCTTTCTTGGGGCCTATGGTGACTTATTTTGCAGCTACAAGCACTAAAAACACTGTGATAATATGAAATGTACCGAATGTATGCTTAGATGCGACCGCACTGGCTGGCTTGTACACAGTGACAACCACGGGGCAGCTGAGGCCACGTGGGACGCATACCAGACGAATCACCTAAGGCGAGTTTTTTATCGTGAGGCGAGGCAAAAAATTTGCGTTCAAATGCTTCGTAAGGCGGATTTAACGTAAGGCGATGCATTCGTAAGGCAGGGGTCCACTGTGTATATATATATATATATATATATATATATATATATATATATATATATATATATATATATATATATATATATATATATATATATATAATGCAAAAGAACCACTGTGAAAGAATAGAGAAATTCCAAGTGCTTTCGTGACTATTCACATTATCAAGGAACATTGTTCCTTGATAATGTGAGTCACGAAAGCGGTTGGAATTTCTCTATTCTTTCATAGTGGTTGTTTTACATAATCTGAAATCACCTGTTTACTGTGATCTTATTGCATATATATATATATATATATATATATATATATATATATATATATATATATATATATATATATATATATATATATATATATATATATAATATGCTTTACGGTTCGCAAAAGACGAAATTATCAACAAACACCATCTCTCAGTCCACACCTGGTTTCGAACCTGGAAACTCTGCATCAGAGTATACAGATATAGGGGTGAGTATAATACCGAGCACGATGCCGGAAGCATACATTAACCATACACAAATAACCCGCACATAAAAGAGAGAAGCTTACGACGACGTTTCGGTCCGACTTGGACCATTGACAAAGTCAATTGACTTTGTCAATGGTCCAAGTCGGACCGAAACGTCGTCGTAAGCTTCTCTCTTTTATGTGTGGGTTATTTGTGTATTGTTCCAGTTACGGTATTGTGCCTTTTTGTTATTTATTACATACATTAACCAGATAACTGCTGCGGCATATGGGCGCCTGGCAAACCTGAGAATAGCTTTCCGGTACCTCAGTAATGAATCGTTCAAGACTCTACACTGTGTACGTCAGGCCCATACTGGAGTATACAGCACCATTTTAGAACCCACACCTGATCAAGCACGTAAAGAAATTAGAGAAAGTGCAAAGGTTTGCAACAAGGCTAGTTCCGGAGCTAAGGGGAATGTCCTACTAAGAAAGGTTGAGGAAAATCGGTCTGACGACACTGGAGGACAGGAGGGTCAGGGGAGACATGATAACGACATACAAAATATTGTGTGGAATAGATAAGGTGGACAGAGACAGGATGTTCCCTAGATGGGACACAGAAACAAGGGGTCACAATTTGAAGTTTAAGACCCAGATGAGTCAAAGGTATGTTAGGAAGTATTTCTTCAGCCACAGAGTTATTAGGAAGTGGAATAGTCTGGTAAGTGATGATGTGGAGGCAGGAACCATACATAGCTTTAAGACGAGGTATGATAAAGCTCATAGATCAGGGAGAGGGAGGACCCAGTAGAGGTCAGTGAAGAGGCGGGGCCAGAAGCTGAATCTCGACCCCTGTAACCACAGTTAGGTGACTACAGTCAGACACCGCGTAAGTATGGGAGTCAAGCCAATCCAAGATAGTCATCCCACACACCCAAGAGCAACAGAGTTTTTCATCATGTCCTTCCACATGCAGTGAACTACGAAAGAGATTTTGAAATACTTAACAATTTGGATAAAGGCCAATTTATTTACAAACATTGTCTATCATTCAACAGCACGACTCAATCCTGCAGCCTCAGCATCAGAGTATATAGTAATTTATCCACATAGACAGATTCCAGATAACTACTGGCGCCTAGCTGAAGCAAGAAGGTGACTCTGCACACCCTTGAGCACCAGGCTTGTAAAAACTTACTTAAAGTAAAAGGACACAAGTGCAACTAATGTGACATTTATTGTGGCAACGTTTCGCTCTCCAGGAGCTTTATCAAAGCTCCTGGAGAGCGAAACGTTGCCACAATAAATGTCACATTAGTTGCACTTGTGTCCTTTTACTTTACATATTGTCGGTAATTCTACCAACTTTATTACAAAAACTTACTTCATCAAATTCTACCTTATGTAGAGAACTAAGAAAGAGGTTTAGAAATACTTAACAATTCGCAGTCAAAATTATTTATAAACATTATCTCTCAATCCACAGAAGGATTCTAACCTGCAAACTTGGCATCGCAATACACAGTACTTTATCCACAAAGTCAGATTCTAGATAGGTATGGGCTCCTAGCCAAAATCTAGATGGTCATTGCCCCGTTCTTCGGAGCACAAGGCTTGTACAAAATTATTTTACTAAATCCAGCCTCGTGTTGCAAACTACGAAAGAAATTTTCAAATGCCTAACAATTCTCAAACATGCGAAATTATTTACGAGCAATATTTCTATGTGGAGACTCGGCATCAGAGTACACAGTGCTTTATCCACACAGCCAGGCTCCCGATAACTGAGCGCCTAGTCGAAGCTAGGCGGTCACTCTCCGATACCCCGGAGAACCAAGCTGGTACAAAGTTATTTTAACAAATCCTGCCATATGCAATGAACTACGAAAGAGATTTAGAAATTCGCAGTTTACTGCACTGAGTGCCTCACCAACAATGCAGTTTCTCCGTGTCAAGTTGTAGAAATTTCTTGTTGCTCTTTCTATGTTCGTTCTCCTCGTTAGGTAGTCTTTGATTCACACAAGTGTCATTCATCTTTCTCATTCACAATTCTGTGCACTTCAGCACCACACTGTGCACACGCGCACTTTAGCATCACACTGTGCACACGGACACTATACTGAGCACACAGGCACCACAGTGAGTTCATCAACACCATACTCTGAACACCAACACCTGTTTGTGTGCAAAATCATCACAACGCGTATAGTCCAACGCCTCAAGGTGATTGTTACCTTTTAACAACATCAATGATACCTTGGAACTCCAAGTTCTTAATGTTTCAGAACAACATTCAAATTCAAATTCAAATTCAAAATTTATTCTCTATAAACATTGCAATGTTGAATTTACAGAATTTGGTTGTTGTGTGGTTTACATGTAGTTAAATAATGATTACAGAGTGTACCACTAGAACACCTAGCATGGCTAGGCATTTCGGGCAGACTTAGTTTAATTCTTTATTTTAAAATATTACAAATTATGAGGTAAGTTGGTATTATGGCTAAGTGACTAAATACTAGTTTGTGAGTTTAGCAATGTGAATGCTTTTGTTTTGGCACAGTACATAGTTTCAGTATTGAAGTATCATAGGATTCATTATTTTAAGATTGAGATTAATATTTCTGTTTATGGTCAAATGGGTGAGTGAGTGTAAGTGTGAACCACCAGGTGGTATTTGTGTAGTTAGTTGATGGGGTTTATCAGGGAGATAAGATGTTTTCTAATGGT